>NC_058163.1:13540472-13584297 GCF_020080835.1 Cotesia glomerata
GAAATTTTTTTCTTAGCTGAATTAGGTGGCGCTGCTTCCCTAAAGTATCTAAAAATCTTAATCAAGTATAAAAATTTATTGTATCAAGTGTTTATGATAAGTTGAATTAAGAAAAAATTACTTCCCAAGAATAGAATTTTCAAGAAAAATTTTTAATTCGGCCAACACAACTTCGGTCTTCTTTCAGGCACCCGAAAATTTTCTTGAACCAAGAATTTTGCTCTCCAGACAAGAAATTTTTCTTTCTGTGTAATAAGTTTTTAGACTGAAATACATTTTGATGTTGCTGAAACAAGATTCATACTCCGAATTTTTTCTTCTCAGTATAAAAAAAATTTAAATTGAAGATAATTTTTATTATCAGAATTTATGTAAGAATTTAATTTTTGAAAAATATCCAACTTTTGAGGATTAACATTTGCAAAAGAATTTATATTGTAAAAAAAATTAAACTTTTTTATAATTAAATTTTTATCCATACAATAAAATTTTTAAAAATAACGCATTTCAAAATAATTTTAATTTTCAAACAAAAATTTTTTGTGTTAGTATAAGGGGGATTCCAAATTAAATCGGACAGTTTTAAGGAATTTTATTTTTTATTTTAAAAATTTTTTTACATTTTTCAGTCAAGTTTTTTTTTTTAATTTTTAAATTTTTTATTTAATTTATAAAAAAATACTATTTTCACATAAGTAAAGTAGGTAAATAAAAAAAAAACCATTTCTTAAACCTTGAGCGTAACATGAAAAATGTCTCAGTCAACCGATTAAGTTCATGTATACGAGATAGGAACTTTCCTCCTCAGCACTCCTGCTTGGACCAGCGGTAACGTCAACGACTGAGGACCCAAAGGACGCAAGTTCGAACCCAACTCACGACAAGGATTTTTTCAGTCAAAAATTTCATTTCAATTCAAATTAAATTTACTAATGAGATCTAATATAATATGAGTAAATCGAAAATCATAATATTTTTTTTTTCAAAATTTAGATTGGGTTCTGATGGGGAATTCCCCATTGGGAACTAAGAGGGATTGCCCAATGAGGGCCGCATAGGACTTTGCGTGACATTCCCATGTGGGGTCCCTATTAGGAAACCCAATGAGGGCCCAATAGGTCTCACATTAAAATTTCTAGTCGGGTTCAGAGACACCCTCTATAAATTTATAAGGCTCGCGAAAGAGCGTCGTTCAAAATTTTTAGTAATATTTGAACTTATTGCATGCCTTAAGCGCGAGCGTAGGTATGCTCTACTCTCGCCTAAAAATCGAAATCTAAGTTTGGTCAGGATTAAACTTAAAAAAAAAAATTAATTTTCGCGGTAACGCGGGTTAATTTGCATACTGTAATACAGAAAAAACATCAAACTGCGATTTTCAAACAAAATACTGCTGATTAATGGCACAATTTACGTAAAAATACGTAAAGAAATCAATTTTCGTAAAGAAATGTCGTAAAAATATGTGCACCACTGGGGTAGTAATCTCGATAACTTTTGAAATACATAATTATTTCACTTCATTATTGTTTCAATAGATCCGTAAATTTGTTGTGAAGAACTGTATTGAAAACCACAACTCAATTAATAATACGCGTTTATTTATAAATAAAAAAAATTTTTCCTGTCGGTCCTGAAAAATTTACATGTCAGGCAGCCATATGTATAAAAAATATAATAAACAGAGTTTGTAAGGGCTTGCGACTTCTAACGGAACACGCAAGAGGGCGTTAGTATAGATTACAATGGCATCAACGCTTAAGGCATGCACATTTGGTTTTACCAAACTTTCCCCCTTATATGTGTGTTATATCCGGCGTTGCCTCATATAATAAACAGGGTCTCTCCCCTTCGTTGAAAAGTACAACGCTCGCACTTTATTAATTTCGGCAATCACTCGGACAACACCTCGATGAAGAAATGAGCACACTGTCCACGTTCTGTCAAATTGCAATTTTAGACCAATAACAAAATTTAACTCCCTTCCGAAAATCACGATCCGGGTGTATAAAAACCACCAAACACCACGGATCAAGAGTTCACTCTTTTATTAAAGAATACGAAGGAAGGTATCTTCGTAGAACCCGTGTGGGTCCTTATACCGCGTTACGTATAAGGCAGTATAAAGCACTAGGTCGCTTATACAAAACTTCTAAATTCAATATTATCTTTCGATTCTTTAAATTATATTTTCTACGAACCGCGCCAGTGTGCTCTTCGAGTTGTATCGAGAACCCCGTTGTCCGTAGTGATATCTTTGTCTAAATTATAACTCCTCGATCTATTGTTTAATTAACGACAGATCTAAGTATCGGTCGGAGTCGTTACGAACTCATATAACGAAACGTTCAAAACCTTAAAATATAGTTATAAGTGAATAGTAAATAAGTGAAACATTGTGCATTGAGTGCGCCACGCCCATAGGGTTAATAACTGAATAAATTATAAAACCAGAACTTCATGTGTCCTACATCATTCTAAAATAAGATCTTGATCTCCCTCTTCTACATCGATCTCTATCTTGAGACAAGGAAGAGAATTCAGCACGGTACCTACCGACCAATCAAATCTAATTCAAATCAGCTGGAAACAACGCAAAGGACGACTGTAAGTTCAGAATTTGATATCGACTTCCCTCTTAACTCGCCGTTGGAACTCCTGGTTACCGGGAAGCGTTCAAAACCCACATTAAAAATAAACTCTTGTAGCTTACCTACAAGAGAAAATCTATCTAAAAACGTGTCCGAGCCTCCTCAAGGCTCACACTACCAATAATTATTTAATTATAATTAATTCGGACATAACAGATCAGATTTTTGGTGGCAGCGGTGGGATACGAACGCATCCTTTCGGCTTACCACAACCGGAAGTCCTATTCAAAAATTTTAAACCTTCTACTTTTCGAAAATACATTTGACTAAACTGTCACAAAATTTAGAAAACAGAATTCCTTTATCTTATGAACTAGTCGGTCCTTTCATGTTCCCATCTTTTATTTTAATTTCGCATTAAACTCATAAAATTATAAAATTTTAAATTACCTTTAAACGTTTTTTTTTTTTTTTTTCTCTCTTTTTGCGAATAAAATACCATTTATTAT
This sequence comes from Cotesia glomerata, assembly GCF_020080835.1. Lineage (NCBI taxonomy): Eukaryota > Metazoa > Arthropoda > Insecta > Hymenoptera > Braconidae > Cotesia > Cotesia glomerata. The sequence goes on from NC_058163.1 coordinate 13,543,573, forward strand.
TCCTCTTGCACATAAACATTTAATTTTCTTGCTGACAAAATTATATTTCAGTTCATTGACACACTTTAAATCTCGTCCATTTAAATTCGTTATCGTAATACGTTTAATATCACGTTACGTGTAGGCTACGAGTCATTGTACTCTCATACCTACACATTTTCTTTTGCTGACGCAGAAAATTTTGTGAAGTACATTGATATCTCGGTCAGTGTGTCACTATATCATATTAACAGCTGTAATCTAGTGTTGAGTAAAACTTACGATTTGCTTACGAGGTTCTGCTGCGATACTGGCAGTGCCTTGACACGGAAATCGGTTTCAAGACACCTTGCTGCTGTCTATCGAGCAACGAGACTGTTCTTGAGATTGATCTGCCGATTTAGCAATTCGCAAATCAACTCTTTACATTTTTGCGACTCAAGTTTTCTTTCTCGCTGCTGTCTATCGAGCAACGAGAAATCATAGAAAATTTTGATTCAAAATTATACAGGACAAGGCTTTATAATACCAATCGATCTAAAATAAAATTTCTTCCTTTTTTTTCAATTCGTTAAAATTTTTTATTTATTCTTGTCAAGTCATGGAGTGCTAACTATAGCACCCAAAAAGAAAATAACTAATGGTACGACATTCGCGTAGCGGTTTTAAATTTCAAATCAGAAAGGCCTATTCAGACTTCTTTAGTGGCCAAATCTATCACCGTCCCATGATAGAATCTCGTTATTGGGAAGACCCTACCTTTATCAACTCCTCTATTCCGGTCATAAGAGAAAGGAAAACTACTCTCGTTAATAAACCAAAAAATTGCATTAAAACCCGACCGATCCAAATCCCATCGAGGAGTATAGAGGAAAGACCGTTACCAGATCTGAACGAATCAGTCCCTATTGATACACTTACGAAAGTTACCAACTGGATAAATCAAATCCCAGTAATCCAATTAAATCGGGCGGTCAAAGAACCATCATCCCAGCAGCCTAGAATCATAAGCAACATCCCTGCTCCAGCCGGACTAGTTAAGTTACTTACCCAATCGAGAAAACAATAATCATGGCACCTCCGAACAAAGAAGAAGCTGCAGCAGCTGCAGCGGCAGCCGCAGCAGCCAGAGATGCCGATCGACGCCGCAGAGAAGAAGAGGAGGCCAACAACGCTAATCGACCTGGGGTCAAATTGTTCGATCTCACACGAGAAGAACCCGAAAAAAATTATTACAAGATCACCAAAGAGATGGAGGAAGCTCTTCCCACCTTCACCGGAGACGGAGACGTCAGCTACGAAGAATTCGATAACCGTTTAAAGGATTGGCTACACATGATGCCTGAAAATAACCAACAACCCTTCATCGGACGCATCCTCCGGAAGCTGAAAGGTCGTGCAAGGAACGTCGTCGAAGATATGGAAATTCATACCGTACAAGAACTCGTCAATGTCTTACGTAGTCACTTTCGACTTGGAGACCCTCTCCGTATAAATCTCGCAAAACTGACCTCAGCCCAGAGAGGAACTTATGAAGCAGTAGAAAGCTTCTATTATCGATTACGGTCCATCCTCCGGAAAATCCAAGCGGCAGTCCCGGATGACGACCGCGAGGCAATCACAAATCAAGCCCACCGATTAGCAGTCGATTTATTTTTCGAGTCTTTGCCAGATTACTTAAAATGCCTCGCCTCAACTCGTCAATATGCAACCCTGACCGCCCTCTTCGAGTCAATCCAGGCCCAAGCGCTGAAATACGACAACAACATGAGGCTCCAAAATCCGAAGCCCTCTCAACGAGAATTTCCTCAAGATCGACACGGAAATCATTATCCTCGTAACAACGGCCCACGAGGATACTTTCAAAACAATCAAAGTCAACAATCACACGTCCCGGCTCACGGGCACCCCTGGACCAAACCGGAGACGGAACTCTATGCTAATCCAAAGCCAGTTGCTTTTGCGTATAATTCACAGGGCACACCGAATTTCGCCGGGGGAGAAGAAACCCCCTACGAAGGATATTCCGAGCCTACCCCAACCTGGTATGGATTACCTCCCTGTGGAAATGCTGATTGTGAAGAGTCAGACTGTGAAACACCACAAGCCATGGTGTTCTCAGCAAACCCCAACTATAATCCAAAAAATTATCAAAACCCTTTCCCGAATCCAAATTATTCCGCGAATTATAATCCTTCTTACAAACCCTACACCCCCCGCCCCCCTTATAACCCTCAATATAATCCACAATACTCCTCTCAAGCCAAAGCCCAGTATTCATCTCAAAAACCCGAATATTATCCTAGAATTCAACGTCCCCAATACCCGCAAACGAGAACCCATGGAGTAGTGCAATCCACGCAACCACAAGGGCCGCCTCCAGCTATATCTACAGAAATATGCCCTGAGTCATCACCAGTACTATTCGAAAGACACATCAAGAGCTCGGAGATTTGCAACTGCCCAGGATGCCCAAAAAGAAATCTGAAGAAAGAAGAAGACCCTTTAGAGCCTTCTTTAAACTTGATGGGCGCTCGTCAGACCGAGGTAAAGACGAGCCAGCCCCAACTACCTCAACAAATGACGGCAGCCGTGTACCGTCAATACAACCAGTAGACGGAATCGCCCTAGTCACCGGCCGAGGACCAGTAATCACAGTCAAAAATCCCAAATTTCTCAACAACAACTGTGAAATACTGATTGATTCCGGAGCAAACTACAACTTTATCAGCATTGAAGCCCTGGCTGACGACACCACTTTCACCTATGAAAATCTCGGACAAGTGGGGGGGATCGGAACCAATAAACAACCGATCATTGGACTCGTCACACTCACGCTGTTTGACAAGTCCATCCCGTTCCGGATAGTACCTCGCAGACTAGGAGGCTACTTAGCCATCCTCGGTAGCGAATTTCTAGCCAAAGAACAAGCCAACATCTCATTCTATTGGCACACGATGGTACTGAGAAGCCAACCAGTTCGCCCGATATCCTTTGTCATCAAGAGAGGCTCCTGCGAGTCCAACTACTCCAAAGGCGGAGGCCCAAAGATTGACTTATCCTGTCCGGTCCTGCTGGGAAAATACCAGAGATTTATCATCGATACAGGAGGAGACGTCACCATCATCAATCAATCAGCACTCCAACCCGGAACTTACATAAATCCGAAAAACCGACTCATCGCCAGAGGAATCAGCGGCGAAGCAGTACAAACGCTCGGTACAGTCGAGTTAAAAATTTTCGGCCTACCAGTCCAATGCCAAGTAAGCCGAGAAGATCTACCGGTCCCCGGAGTAGGGATACTCGGAAACGACTGGTTAGAACATGAGAAAGCCGAAATCTCATACTATGAACAAACTCTCACCGTGATGGCTCGACCTCTAGAACCCATACCTTTTAGCTTGGACATCTACGAACCATCTACCTTTACCGTACCCCCTAAAACAAAAATGATAGCCTTAGTCCCCATCAAAAATCCAGGACTAACCCAAGGATATCTACCGCGAATAGATCTTCCAGTAGGCTTGTTTATGGGCGAAGCCTTAGTCACTGTAGACGGCGAAACAGCTACCTGTATGGTGTTTAATACGACTAACGAACCCGTCACCATCGAACTGGAGCCACAAATCCTCGAAGACTACGAATTTCACGTTGAAGATCCATCCAACAGCTCCAGTGACTCACAAGACGACAACCCAACGGATATTAAAACCATTGAACAACGAGCAACAGAAATTTTAAACAAATTCCCTCTAAAAGATCTTAACGCAGAACAACGTGAACAAATTACAGAAATAATACACGATTTTACCGACATCTTTCATCTCCCTGGAGATAATCTGGGATGCTCGAATCGAGCGACTTGCAAAATTCCAACTACGACTGACAAGCCAGTCCATGTGAAACAATACCGCTTCCCCAAGCAACATCAGGATGAAATACAACGACAAATCGACAACTTATTGGAACAAGGAATTATAAGAAATTCTAAATCTCCTTATAATTCCCCGGTATGGGTAGTCCCGAAGAAAGCAGATCCCAAAACAGGAGCAAAGAAATGGAGAATGGTAATCGACTTCAGGGATTTAAATAAAATCTCTATAGGAGATGCATATCCACTACCATCTATAATCGGAATCCTGGACCAACTCGGAGACTCTCTACTTTTTAGTGTCTTCGATCTTGCCAGTGGATTTCATCAGATCAAAATGGACCCTGAAGACGCCCACAAAACCGCCTTCTCCACTCCGTTCGGACACTTCGAGTACGCCAGAATGCCCTTTGGCCTAGAAGGAGCTCCAGCCACCTTCCAAAGGATGATGAACTCAACTCTAAACTGCCTACCGTGGATATTAATCTATTTAGACGACATCATCCTCCATGCTAGGACTCTAGAAGAACACGGAGTACGCCTCAGACGATTATTCCAAGTACTCCGGGATGCAGGGCTCACACTTCAACCAGACAAATGCAAGTTTTTATGCACCGAAGTTGACTATCTCGGACACGTAATCTCTCGAGAAGGAGTGAAACCTGATCCCAAGAAAATCCAAGCTATACGAGACGCTCCGAATCCTCGTAATCAACGAGAAATGAGAAAATTCCTCGGCCTAGCAAACTACTATCGCAGATTTATCGACAACTACGCCGTTCGAGCTAAACCCTTAACCGATTTAACTCGAAAAACAAAACCCTTCAAGTGGTCCGAAGAAGCTGAAAGGGCCATCCAAGACATCAAGAACGCCTTGTGTGAAAATTCAACCCTTTCATACCCAGATCTCGACAAGCCCTTCGTTTTAGCGGTCAGTTCTTCAGAAGAAGGTATAGCAGGTATTCTGAGCCAGGAAACAGAATCCACTGACTCAACAGAAGACCTCAATAAAAATGGAAAAATCATAGCTTGTACATCCAGAGTCCTACGAGATGCAGAACTACGCTATACTCCAGACGAAAAAGAATGTCTCGCCGTAGTCTACGCCATCCAACAGTTCCGGCCTTACTTATACGGTAAAAGATTCACCGTCCAAACAAAAAGAGCCTGCGTAGCTTGGCTACGAGACACACACGATCTCACAGACAGACAACGAAAATGGCGATCAAAGATCAATGAGTTCCACTTCAAGGTCACCATCCGGACCAACGTCGGAGATCAATACGCAGATGCACTCTCATATAACCCAACAGGACGTCCAGAAGAAAAATCGGAACTCCAAGAGAAGGAAGACACATCTAACGAACCCTCGGCCATCAACAACCAAGAAAATATACCAGAAGCCGTCCTATTACCTGCAAACGGAGTTGAAAAGGTCACCATAGATCCTCCAAAACGACGACCTGGACGACCTTTAGGCTCGAAAAATCGACCAGCCCTCAAAAGCGCTCCAGAGATTCGACAAACGATTGCCTCTCGATTACGGTCGGAACTACGCAGAGGATCTCATAGAAATCCCATCAACTACGTAGAGCCAGGAACCACCAGCAATGATGAAGATGCACAAGGATTAACTCAAGTAAACACTGGAGATGATGACGTATTTCACACTCCCGAGCCGAGAGGGGGGGAAGCTAGTCCATCTCTACCAGGTAGAGATTCAATCAGGGAACTAATTCCCCCGGCCTATTTTGACTCTGGTGACGACGGAGATGAAGAAGAAGAAGAAAACCCCGTAATTCCACGACAGACGGAGTCATCTAGAGAAGTCACTGAACCATCCGCAGAAAATACCCCCAACGTTCAAACCACAAAAAGAACGTTTGAAGAGCTACCCGATGATCAAATCCACACCCCATCACGTCCTCCCTTATCACCAACAATTCCTAAAGGAAATCCCCGCTGGTGGCGACCAGTACCTACGCCGAGTCCTAACGTAATAAAGGAAGTAAAAAGATCTATAGAAAATTTCCAACAAATAAGATCAATGGAGAAAACCTTCACCGAACAAGAAGACACCGAAGAAGCCAGCGAAGAAGCTGAAATAGCCGTAAACGAATTTGTCTCCGAGGAAGCTAACGAGGACCAAGATAGTACCAGCGCTATCAGCGAGCCAGACGACACAATAATACTAACCCAACCTACAACCAAAAGCCCTGAAATCGATAAAAATAAGTCTCCCACAGATGACCTCCCACCTGGATCCGATGTTACTGAAACCACGATTCGGCTAGCCCCGGAAACACCAACGCTAGTCCGCACAATGATCGAAAATTTTGAAGCAAAAGGGATCAAATGGGACCCAGTAACAGGATCTGTGGTCGACACCAGCGTTCATCAAGGGTCAACGCCTTACAGACCCATACCAGACCAGTCTGTGATCACTCAAATGAGAACTAGATTGTCAGAACTACCAACAATGAACACCGCAGACTCACCGGGTGCGAACTCTAGCCGATTTCTAGATTTCGGATCTCCTGTAGCCACGACCCCTACTACAGCACCCGAGACTACCGAGAAGTCAAGAAAAACAGTCTCGTTCCTAGATCCATCACCTCAAAGACCAGAGGAAAAAGATAATCTACCTATACCCCCAGAGCAACCGAACGGAGAAGACGCGACTCCTCTAGAAACGTCTGTGACCTTAACACCTCAACAAAATCCAGAAAATACAAACCCACCGGCAAACAACGACTCTCCCGCGCCAATAAAATCTAACAGACCCGAGAGAAAACCAGCAACAATCATAGAACCTCTAGAAACATCTTCCGAAGAGGACATAAGCCCAAATAATAACTTACCCCTAAACAAAAACCTAGAGGGGGGGATGGAAAAATCTACGGAGCCAATAGAACCAACACAAGATAGACCTGATGAATTAAGAGTAGTAGAGCTAATAGCCAGCCGAGATGGACTCACATACGCTCGAGATAACATCGCTCACTTTCTTACTACAGATTGTGAACTTTCCACTCCCACAGCGAAACTACTCCGAGATCTTAAATTCATCGACACAGACGATCTGAAACAAGCCAAACCACGCAAAGGAGACGTCCTGGTAACAAAAATTGGCAAATATCGGATTTTCACTATCTTTATCGGCGAGTATCACCGAACAAAAATATCAACTGAAGACCTAATAAACGGACTTCAAAGCTTCCGCCTCGCCTTAGAACGATACGAGATACACTCCTTAAGAATGGCTCAAAAGGGAGATGGATTCGGGACTATCAACATACATTCTCACCTGTTAAAAGAACTCCGTGACTGCCCCGTACAAATAACACTCTGTGACGGCGAAATCTCCGTTCCGCCCGAAGAACTGCGACCCGAGATCATCAAAGAAAAACACGCAAGCCTTATCGGAGGCCATAAAGGAGTCCTCAAAACATATTGGAGGATAAGAGAAACATTTTATTGGCCCGGAATGAAGGAACAGATCTACCAATATATCCTGAGATGCGACACATGCCAACAGAAGAAATTATCTCGAATAAAAACTAAACAACCAATGGTTATAACCGACACACCATCCGATGCCTTCGAAAAAATTTCGATCGACACCGTAGGACCACTACCTATGACGGCAAAAGGCAACGTACATATTCTCACCATACAAGATAATTTCACCAAGCACTGCGCAGCCATAGCAGTACCAGACATCAGGACTCAAACCGTCGCAGAAGCCCTGATCACCCAGTACATCTGCCTATACGGATGCCCCAGGACAATCCTATCAGACAGAGGAACGTCATTCACCTCTAAACTACTGGCAAAAATGTCAGAAATTCTAAAAATAAGGAGAGTAACGACTTCCGGCTACTACCCTCAAGCCAACGGATCTCTAGAGAGAAGTCATCAAACTCTCGTCGAATATCTCCGAGTTTTCGTCGAGTCATACTCAGACTGGGACGAATATTTACCAATGGCCATGTTCAACTATAACACCTCGGTCCACACTGGGACAAAATTCACCCCGTACGAGTTAGTATACGGGAAAAAGGCACGTGCTCCAACTGAATTTCCAGACTACGAAAAAATCGAAACATACCCCGATTACTTAGTGGACTTGATGAACCGCCTAAGCCATACTCGTAGCGTCGCTCGCGATTCCTTAGTTGAGTCGAAATTGAGATCCAAAGAAAGATTCGACAAAAACTGACACCCCATAGACTTCCAAATAGGAGATTTCGTATACAACCTAAATGAAACTCGCAAAAATAAACTTGACGTGTATTATAAAGGCCCGTTCGAAATCGTAGACATCACTGACAAAGGGTGTTTAATATTAGAACTCCCAAACGGAAAACGTTTAATTAAACACCCTAGTAAATTAAAACGAGCCATCGAATAAAATATAATACACTCCTGTTACAGAAAAACCACAACAAATAAAATGTTGCTGTTACAAACAATTCTCTGGCTCCTACCCATCGTCTCAACGGAACCTCAAGAACCATTCAAAATCCAACCTTCATCATTTAATCCAGGGGTCTTATACGAAAAGAGTAATACAATTCATCTCATAGAACGACAATGGAAAATCATCTCCACCATAGACATCGAAGCCATTATCAACGTATCCCCCTGGCAAGAAATGACGTCACCAGACGATCGCGAAAGTCGCAAAACTTGCCTGTCCTACTTCCCTCCCTTCGAGTGCGCAATCTTAGGAAAGGAAGCCATATTAAAAGAACTAGAAAAAGACAGACAAGACGTAGTTAATCGACTAAAACAAAATCTCAAACAAGTCGAAAATATCACAAAAATTCGCAATCGAAGGACGCCTTGGTTCGGCTTCGTAGGCTCCATAGCACGAAAGGCCTTCGGACTCATGGACTACGACGACCACGAACACATCTCCATAGAAATCAACAAACTATATAACGATCAAAGAGAAATAACAACACTGATGAACAACTCAACACACATAATAAAATCAGAAATAAACAAAGTCATCTCCGACCAAAATAAAACCAAAGCAAGAGCCACATTACTATCCGACACCATCAACCGTTACGCAACACAAGTCGGAAGTGAAATCGAAAAATTAAAATTACGTATACACTTCATGCAAAGAGCCGACGAAAGAGTCCAAAGAACAACGAAATTAATACGCTACCTCAAGGAAGCCGAGACAGCTATAGAAGACGCAAAGAGAGGGAACATCCCGGGAGGAATTCTATCACCCGAACAACTGATAAATGCAACCAGAGACATCATGACTCGCTTCCCACACTTAAACCCTCCTCAACCAGTAGACCACGTAAATATCCAGACTCTCTCCAACGTCGCCAAAGTAAATACGGGAAGAATAGGAAATAAATTCCTGATTATAATCACTCTCCCACTGTTTAACCAAATTACCTTCCAACTATATCGGATGAGACCAATTCCAGTCCCACAAACAATCGGAGGAACCATGAGAAGCCTACTAGTCCGGCCAAGTAAAGAATATCTAGCAATAGACGCCTTCCAGAACCAATACTACCTAGTGGACTCAGAAACCATAAAGAGTTGTAGAATAATTTCAACAGAATTAGCCTGTGAAGCCAACGTTCCACTCCAACCAGTAAAAGATAGCACCGAATGTGAACTCCAACTCTACCTAAATCCAAATAACGAAACTCTACACCAATGCGATGTTCGCATATTACCAAAATGCTCTACACAACTAATCAAACTACAACAACCGAACTCCTGGGCTTACTCTACCTGTAAACCAGAAATTTTTATAACGACTTGTGACACGACTCCTCAGATTGAACACGAACTACATGGCTCCGGTACCTTCACCCTATCACCCGGCTGTGTCTTAACGAATAATCGTCTCGTAATCAAAGGGACCGAAGAAGAGGAAGAAACAAGCGGAATCTACGCTTTCCCCAGTATAAATTTAACACCCCTAGCGACAAACCTCACCGAACAGCCCAAACCACCGCATCTACTAACAAACATCGCCATAGAACCGATAGCAGAAAACACCTTGCTTTCACCGTGGGGCGATAGCCTCGAAGGAAACAACAATAGACTCACACAAATCGGACTTCACCATCAAGAAGAATCAAAACATCGACTCATCACCATAACAAACACAGGAGCAATACTCTCCATCATTACGTCCCTTATATTCTTCCTTGGATACTACTACTGCGGATGCTCCTGCAACTGCCTAAAACTCCTACGAAAAATCAAGAAAAAGAAACAAAACCAAATCGAAAGAAACGAAACATTCGAACTCTCAAATACCAATGCAACCGACTCAACCTCATCATCATCACCTAGAGCAACGAAATACCAACACAACCAACCAACAACACCGTCAAAGAAGTCAAAAACCGGCATCCGACTAACTGACTACGAATAAAACGAAATAAAGAAAGACAAATAAATTTAAATATATTTCATATAAAATATGTTAACATAAGTGCCTCAGAGAGTAAGAAAAAGGGAAAACACACATACAATTCCTTTACCCTAAAAAGATTTTAATTCAAATCCCAAAAATCTTTCCCCTTTTCTTCCTCTCAAAAATAAATTTTAAAGAAATTGATTATAATCTACGTATTAAAATATATTTAATACAAGGCAAGTCATCTAGCGGTAACTAAGTCATCGAGAGATCTAAAAATCATTAAGAAACTGTTTTAACTACGATAAATTAATTATCATACTTGAGAACCGCCGTCAAACCAGCGACCTTCATTACCACCCACCGTCTAACGAGCGACCGCCTCCTAACCACGCCTACTTAATGCACCACACACACGATCCTCTAAACACTACACGTACTTACCTTTACACTTAAAGTTACCTCATACTTAAATACTAAATATTAATTAAATACTAAATTACACAAAACCAAAAAAAAAAAAAAAAAAAAAAAACACAAAACTTTCTTTATTATTATAAAAATTTTTTTTTATATTTTCTTTATTATTATAAAAATTTTTTTTTACTCCACGCTGACCGATACTCCTTCCCCTTCTCCGCAAACCCCAACTACTCCGTCCAAGGCCTCACCAAAAAGACTTGGTCAACGAAACAAGACGCTCTACAAAAAAAAAAAAAAAAAAAAAAAAAATAATAATAATATACATATATAAAATTTTTATATAAAAAAAAAAAAAAAAAACATTCTCAACTCACCCCTTAAAAATAACAAACACAACCCTTGTTGAATATAAATTCAACAAGCGCTTCCCGTAACCTTTCCAAATCGGAAAGGTTAGGAGCGATGAACTCCTCCTCACCATCTGGATTCTCCAACATATGGAGAAAGAAGAAGGTTGCTGCACCCGAAACCTCAGGTCCAGCAGGCCCAAATAGAGCCATCCACTCCTCGACTAAGTCCAGAGCCTCGTGTGGAGTAAGCGGACCAATCAAGCGACGTAAAATCCTTACTCCCCGCCGCAGATCCTAAAAACAAAATTTAAAAAAAAAAAAAAAAAAAAAAACAAACCCCTTTTCTCTTCTCGCCAAATTCTATATATTTACACAAATTACTCTACTTACCCGCTCCCCAAACACAGCAATAACATACTGGAACCAAGTTCCATAATCTTCAAAACACCTTTTAACGGGATACATTTTAAGTAGTACTAAACACGTAAAGGTATCAGAAATACTGACACTCCCTATTCAACACTGACACTTAATAATCCGCCACGACTCAAAATAACAAAAACCCTCGCTCAGCAAAATTTATAAAAGAACGCGAATAAAATTCAAACTTACACGCCCGATGACTAACTTAAATTATACCAGAAACACCACCTATATAAGATAACAACCTAAAAACAATACTACTACCGATAAATTAGAAATTCCGCGAAATAAAGCGCAAAAATTCAAAAAGGAAGGCTTCAAGACAATACACATTTTATATAAGAACCATAATGTAACTAGAGATATATAATCATATAATTGTAACTATATAAAAATTATCCTATACTATAAAACTTATATATTTACACATGTAAAGGGCAGAAACACACTCAATAACAAAAATAAAATTATTATTGTTAGAATAAGATTAATAAATGTTAAACAACTTAAAATAAAAGTGAAGCGGTGCTTTTCCACCAAAGGAGAGACACCCGCAATTTCAAAAGAAGAGATGCCGAAGCACCCCTTCTTTTGGGGGGGATGCTGTTATATCCGGCGTTGCCTCATATAATAAACAGGGTCTCTCCCCTTCGTTGAAAAGTACAACGCTCGCACTTTATTAATTTCGGCAATCACTCGGACAACACCTCGATGAAGAAATGAGCACACTGTCCACGTTCTGTCAAATTGCAATTTTAGACCAATAACAAAATTTAACTCCCTTCCGAAAATCACGATCCGGGTGTATAAAAACCACCAAACACCACGGATCAAGAGTTCACTCTTTTATTAAAGAATACGAAGGAAGGTATCTTCGTAGAACCCGTGTGGGTCCTTATACCGCGTTACGTATAAGGCAGTATAAAGCACTAGGTCGCTTATACAAAACTTCTAAATTCAATATTATCTTTCGATTCTTTAAATTATATTTTCTACGAACCGTGCCAGTGTGCTCTTCGAGTTGTATCGAGAACCCCGTTGTCCGTAGTGATATCTTTGTCTAAATTATAACTCCTCGATCTATTGTTTAATTAACGACAGATCTAAGTATCGGTCGGAGTCGTTACGAACTCATATAACGAAACGTTCAAAACCTTAAAATATAGTTATAAGTGAATAGTAAATAAGTGAAACATTGTGCATTGAGTGCGCCACGCCCATAGGGTTAATAACTGAATAAATTATAAAACCAGAACTTCATGTGTCCTACATCATTCTAAAATAAGATCTTGATCTCCCTCTTCTACATCGATCTCTATCTCGAGACAAGGAAGAGAATTCAGCACGGTACCTACCGACCAATCAAATCTAATTCAAATCAGCTGGAAACAACGCAAAGGACGACTGTAAGTTCAGAATTTGATATCGACTTCCCTCTTAACTCGCCGTTGGAACTCCTGGTTACCGGGAAGCGTTCAAAACCCACATTAAAAATAAACTCTTGTAGCTTACCTACAAGAGAAAATCTATCTAAAAACGTGTCCGAGCCTCCTCAAGGCCCACACTACCAATAATTATTTAATTATAATTAATTCGGACATAACATGTGCATGTTATTTCCTGATTACAAAAAACAATTGTCACTTTGTAGAGTTCTAATCTTATATTCCATCTTTCGTTGACTTTATTTAAAACACAAATAAAAAACTTTGAAAATATTACTTTCCCAATGAAAGTCATAAAATTAATTATTTTGTTATTTCGTTTCAATTATTCGTTTTTATCCGTAAAATATAACCAATTAAGTAGAAATTTTGTATTTAATAATTTGGATAACTTAATAAGAGTTTCAAATGGTACTAAAATCAGAATTTTCACTGAAATAAAATGAAATTAAAAGAATATGTTGGATGATTCATTTTTTTGCTAGAAAAAAATTTTGTGGCCCTGGAAGTATCTATTCTTTTTATAACCGTTTTAACAATTAATTATAATTAAAAATTATTGATTATTGAATGAATAATTAATACATATTTAAAGTCTTGATTCATAAGGAGTAAACACCAATCGTACGTCAGAGCTGACACACACACTTTTTTTTACAAAATAATAATTAATTTTTCACAAAATATAAAACATCGTAAACGAGTCGAAAAACAAAATGAAGATTCTGAAAGGTACTAGCAAATGTTGAATTTTTTGAGAAATACTTTGATGAGCTCAGAGATTAAAAAGTTGAATTTTTTAGAGTATGTTCGTGCAAATTCAAAACCGACCTTAAATCTTGATAAGTTTGAACGAGCTGTAACACAAATGTTTACGTCAATCCGGCGATCCAACAACGTGCCTTCAAAATCTGTACGAAATTCAGAACGTTCAAAGAAGTCATCAAGCTCAACATCTCAGAAGCTCTCACAGATCCAGACTCCAAAATCACCTCAACACCGCTCGCAGATCCTGACTCCAAAGTCATCTCAAAGTCAACTGGAGACCCTGACTCCGAAGTCACCTCATCACCGCTCGCAGATTCTGACTCCAAAGCCACCTGAACGTGAACGTCAGGCTCGGACTCCGAAATCACCTCATCACTGCTCGCAGATTCTGACTCCAAAGTCACCTGAACGGCAACGTCAGACCCTGACTCCGAAGTCATCTCATCGCCGCTCGTACATGGTGACTCGAAAACCACCCCATGGTTCCAAGCCGTCACTGCCTTCCTCCAGTCAGTCTCCGTACAATTCTTCTGGGCGTTCGCACCATCGATCAAAACATCATTCTCCTAATGACCGACAGCTTTATCATCGCTCCAGAAAATCGTCTCATCATCGTTGGTCACGTGACCGATCAAGAAGTCGTTCAGAATATTCTCGACGTAGTGAAAGCCACCGTAAACGTTAGGGAGTTTCGAGACCAAAATAAGGGTCTTCAAAAAAGTTTGAAATTTTATGTATCGATTAATGAGCACTTAATACATTTTCAGTAAAAATTTTAAATCATTCGTCTGTACCGTTTTCAAGAAATAAATTATCAAGGTTGCTCTTTATATACGTAAAAGTATGGAGGGCCGATAATCATAATATGAAATCTTTCATTACCGTACGAGTGATATAAAAGATTTCATTCTGTGATTATCTCTCCTCCATACCTTTACGTGTATAAGGTGCACTTTAATAATTTATGACTGGAAATTTTAACTGAAGACGTATTAAATGCTTATTAATCTATACAAAAAATTTCAAACATTTGGTAATACCACTATTTTGGTCGTGAAAGAATCATTTAAGTTACATCAAATACTATTCAAGATTATGTGAATCAAAATTAATTTATTATTACTGTTGTGATTGCGTTAATTATATAATGAAAATAAAATAGTTGCATAGATTTGAAAATAACACTCTTATTTTGAATCCCTTAGAATTTTTATCCCAATAAGAGTGCTTGTGATTATTATTAATTATTTATTCTTCTTTCTTACTCAAAACCCTGCAATATATAGCTGGAATAAAACTAGAAAACTATAAAAAATAAACCTGAAGCAATCTTGTTAAAGGTTTATTTTAAATTTTTCGCAGCTTAAAGAAAATTGGTTGTTTGATAAGTATTTTTGTAAGGTTTGGTTAACATTTTTGTATTGCGGATTATCTGAGTATAATATATTGTCAAGAACGAAGCAGATCAATTACAGAACTTCAAAGTAACGTAGCAAAAAGCTAAGTTGCAAGTAAGTGTCGTGAACAACAGTAACTATTCTGAATTAATGTAAATTAATCAGTCTACACTAGACTCTCGAAAGATTTCCCCTAGATCTTCCACTCACGGATCTTCCAAAGATCTACCACAGATCTTTCGCTTATGAATCTGCCAAAGATCTTCCAGTAGTCTTTAATGGACTCTCCTGTTTTCTAGACAATTTGTCTCTCCAGGTGGACTTCCATTAGATCTTTTGGAGATCATGTAGCGAAAGATCTGTAGTAGATCTATCATAAATCTATGAGAGATTGTCCTTTTTTTACCCGGGCCTCTCCAAATGACGGCTAAAAAAAATTTTTAATTTTTTTAATTTTTAGTTAACTAGTTTAAAAAAAATATGAGCTCTACAGGGATTCGATGTCCGGATCTGAGGAAGTGCACGTGCGCCATAACAATTGTAAGCGGCCGCTCAGATACTCGGAGTAATTTGTTTTTTCATCTTTTTTGTAACTTTTTCTTTTTCTTTTCAGTCTTAACTTTTAAAAAAATCAATTTCACAATACAGGTATTGATGGATTCCAAATTTCATGAATCTTCTAGAAAACCTATCGACAAAAGACTGATATTTACAATGTTAACTAATTTTTTCTTATAAACAAATATTAAACTCTTAAAAAATCAATTCGAGAATGTAGGTATCAAACGATTCAGGATTTCATGAATCGTAAAAATATCCTAACGTATAGAGAATTTTTTTTATTAAAAATTTTTCTATTTGTTTAAAAAAAAAAGTTAGTTAACAATTTAAAATTTGTTCCTACAATGTAGGTATCAAACGATTCAGATTTTCATGAATCGTAAAAATATCCTAACGTGTACACAAACATTTTTTAAAAAATTTTTTATTGTTAACGAACTTTTTTTTTAAACAAACAGAAAAAAAAAAACAAAAAGTTCTCCACACGATAGGATATCTTTACAATTCATGAAAATCCGAATCGTTTGATACTTAAGTTGTGGGAACAAATTTTTAATTGTTAACTAACTTTTTTTTGAAACAAATAAAAAAATTAAAAAAAAATAAAGTTCCCCACACGATAGGATATCTATACGATTCATGAAATTCTGAATTGATTGATACCTACATTGTCGAACGAATTTTTAAAAGTTTAATTTATTTGTTTATAAAAAAAAAATTAGTTAAGATTTTAAATATTGGTCTTTTGTCGATAGGTTTTCTAGACTATTCATGAAATGTGGAATCCATTTATACCTATATTGTAGAATTGATTTTTTAATAGTTACTTAAGACAGAAAAGAATAAGAAAAAATTACAAAAAAGATGAAAAAACATATGCCTCCGAATATCTGAGGGGTCGCTTACTATTGTTATGGTGCACACGCACTTCCTCACATCCGGACATCGAATCCTCGTAGAGCTCATATTTTTTTAAACTTGTTAATTATATTTTTGCACTAAAAACATTTTTTTTAAAAAACTTTTTTTTTTCAAATCGATTCTTAGTTGCCGGAAAAATTTTTATATGAAAAAAAAATTTATTTTTTTCTAATCTTAACCACTAATTTAATGCAGATATTCGAAAAACTGAAAATTATTCGAATAAATTCAAAAAAAATTTTTTGAGCTTAGCTGATTATTTTGCTTATAGAAGACAACAATAGCTATAATTAAAAAAAAAAAAAAAAAAAAAAAAGTAAATCGAATGATTTTTCGCGGAGTTACAGCTATTTGTTCATAAGCGTTCGAGCGGAACCGCGTTTTTTTTCATTGAAAAATAAATATCTCGTAAACTATTGGTCGTAAAGACATCGGCTTATTTTGTTCCTTATTTAATTCTTTAAATTTCATATGCAGCATGTCTCGTCTACTTTTCGAAGTTTCTAAGATATTTTAATTTAAAACTCAACGCAAAACCTCTTTTTTCTAAACAAAAAATAAAAAAAACCAACACTTCCTACATTCACACAAATGTTTAAAATATTTTTTCTTATTATCCTCGTTATTTAAATTTTACTATATTTAACGTGCACGCGCAAGTGCGTGTCTGAATGTTAGCATGAAATTTTATACATTTTTATGCTCATGATGTATTTGACCAATCACATTATAAATAAATTGGCTTTACATATATTTTGTTTCTGGGTCATTCCATGTCAAATCGACCAATAGTTGGAATCGACCCCTTTCGATTTGGACGAATTTTGGTCAGAAATTTTCTTTTATCATATAACGAAGTTCTGCCAAAGGAAAAAAAATAAAAAAATTTTTTTCAAAAGATATGTAAACTCGAAATTTCGCGATTTTTCCAGTTTTTCAATTTTGTTTTTGTAATATCTCGAACGCTAGTATAGATACAGGAATGATCTTTCGTTTGTTTGAAAGGGGACACTTGGAGCTATTGAAAAAAAATATATTTTGGGGAAAAATTTTAAAAAATGCCAACTTTGTCAAATTTTGAATTTTCGAAAATGGTCAAAAGTGACGGTCGACAATAAATTTTTTGCTCAAATTTTTTTGTATACTACCTTGTACCAATCTTAAGAGATCCTGAAATTTTTGAAACTGTGTTTTTTGTTTTTTCAAAAATATGAATTTTTTAAATTTGTTAAAAAAAATTTTTTTCTTAAAATTATTTTTTTCTCATCGTTATGCCACTAAATGAAATTTTAACTGTTCAGAATATCGAAATTACGCGATTTACCAAACTCAATTAAGATAAAAATAAAAAAAAATTTTGAGAAAAAATTTTTTTTTTAACAAATTTCAAAAATTCATATTTTTGAAAAAACAAAAAACACAGTTTCAAAAATTTCAGGATCTCTTAAGATTGGTAGAAGGTAGTATACAAAAAAATTTATTGTCGACCGTCATTTTTGACCATTTTCAAAAATTCAAAATTTGGCATTTTTCAAAATTTTTTCCCAAAATATTTTTT
Source organism: Cotesia glomerata (assembly GCF_020080835.1). Taxonomy (NCBI): domain Eukaryota; kingdom Metazoa; phylum Arthropoda; class Insecta; order Hymenoptera; family Braconidae; genus Cotesia; species Cotesia glomerata. The sequence continues at coordinate 13,561,681 of NC_058163.1, forward strand.
TTTTTCAATAGCTCCAAGTGTCCCCTTTCAAACAAACGAAAGATCATTCCTGTATCTATACTAGCAGTCGAGATATTACAAAAACAAAATTGAAAAACTGGAAAAATCGCGAAATTTCGAGTTTGCATATCTTTTGAAAAAAATTTTTTTATTTTTTTGCTTTGGCAGAACTTCGTTGCATGATAAAAGAAAACTTCTGAGCGAAATTCGTCCAAATCGAAAGGGGTCGATTCCAACTATTGGTTGATTTGACATGAAATGACCCTTCTATTTCATGTTGGGATTCTCGAAAAAAAAATGAAACGAACCGTTATTCTATTTTTATTCGTCTTTTTTGAATGAAAATCGCAATTCGTTTAATGATAATCACATTTGATTCTTAAATAAAATTTGTATCTTTAATTTCTGAGGCACTATATGTTACAGAAAAACATTGCAGAGTTTAGTTATGAGAAACAAGCCAAATTCAATAAAAAACTTTTACATTTGAAAAAAAAATGGTGGTAATTGCAGAATTAATTGATATTTTTTTTAAGGAAGTACGAGCGCTAAGCGGGGTGGGGATAGGTTTCGACTCTAGCGCGGTAAGGACCCGACTAGAAATTACTTTGGGATTACCCAGCGTATACATCTGGACCTGATTGGGTCCCGATGAGGCACGCCCAATTGGGAAATCCCTATAAGGGCCTAATTAGCCCCCAATCGGGCAATCCCAACGTAAAAATAAAAACTTTTATTCAGTTTTTCCCGATAGGGCCCTGCATGGGACCTAAATGGGAAATCCCAATGCAAAAATGAGCAGTTTCATTCAGTTTTTCCCAATAGGGCCCTGTGTGGGACCTAAATGGGAAATCCCATCGTAAAATTAAAAATTTTTATTCAGTTTCTCCCAATAGGGTCCTGTGTGGGACCTAAGAGGGATAACCCAACAAAAAAAAAAAATCCAATTTCTAAATTTTCCCCAGTGGGATCTGTGTGGGATCTAAGAGGGATAACCTAACGAAAAATAATAATAAAATTGCTAAGTTTCCCCGAGTGGGATCGGTGTGGGACCAAAGAGAATTTTCCCAACGTAATGTAAATAAGGCATTGATGGGTTTTCCTAACTGGGCTCGTAGTAGGATCTAATTGGAATAACCCAACCTGAGAGTAGATGCATGAAGAAATAATCTTTAAATTTAGACAATCGTTTATTTATATAAAAAATCAATCACCCAAAGATCTGTGAGCTTATATTATTAACATATATTCATTGTAAATTAATTAGAAATAAAAATAAAAATTAGCCGATAAGTATAGAAAAGAATTAGGAAAAAAAATCATCTAACATTGATAAATAAAAACTACAAAATTTAGCTTCATCAAATTTTAAATAACCTTATATTTTGAAAAATTTAATTTTACGAGATTAAAAATACATTGTAAAAAATCGGAATGAATTCGGAGTAAATCTTAATCCAAATTAAAATTTAATCCCATTACTCGGAGTTTTGGTGTAAAGTAATTAAACAATTTACGTGTAGAGTGAATCCGATGTTTTTTTAGCGGAGTTGTTTTAGATTAATTTGGGATCAATTCCAGATTAAATTAAAGTACTCCACAGAAAAAAAAGGTTCACTTGAGCCAAGAAAATATTTTTCTTCCTAATTATTTTCTTGAGCGAAAAAAAAAATTTTTTTTGGCACAAGAAATTTCACTTATTCCAATAAAATTAATTTTCTTGCTTATTAAAGAAATAAGTATCTTGATCCAAGAAAATTAATTTAAGTTAAGAAAATCTTGTTGTTTTGAGGAAATTCAGCCTCTTGCTCGAAAAAATTTAGTTCTTGGAAGAAGTAAATTTTCTTATCTTCAGAAAATTTCTCTCTTGCTCCAAAAAATTAAATATCTCGATAGAAGTAAATTTTCATTAATATTTTTATTTATCAACATGTCAAATGGGAAGATCAAATAATATTGAATCATTTTTTTTATTCAAAATGTATAATTGTACGCTAAAAAAATACAAAATCGGTATCAAATATTTAAGAGAAAAATTTTCTCAAGGTGAGAAAATTTTTTTCTCAGCTGAAGTAGGTGGCGCTGCTTCCCTAAAGTATCTAAAAATCTTGATCAAATATAAAAATTTATTGTATCAAGTATTTATGATAAATTGAATTAAGAAAAAACTACTTCCACCAAGAATAAATGTTTTATCGAAAACTATCCAATGCGGATAGCTCCCGTAATTAATTTTAAAAATGTGATGAAATTAGGATTAGGAAGTTAAATAAAAATACTTGGATTTTTTGGGGAACAATTTAGATGATTTATTTGTCCCCAAAGAAGGAAAACCCAGCTAGGCTGAGAAAAAACCTCCTTGATGAAAATTATACAAGTAAATTGTATGTGTAAGTGTGTATGTGTAACTTACGTTGCAATAACGCAATAGGGGTGAGCTCAGCCGCCGTAGAGAGAAATTTATCGATAATTTAAATTTGTATTGTCCCAAGGTGGGAGCTGGTAATATCTAATTAATTAGATGAACTGTCTCAGTGTGAGAGCTAATAATGTTCAATTAATTAGATGAAATGTCTCAGTGTGAGAGCTTATAATATTCAATTGATAACAAGATGTTATTCAATTGAATTTATTGTTTTCCGTGTAGAAAATAGTCAAATGATTTTGATTTTAGAATTGAACTATTGATAAATTTGATTAAGTAAAATTGTAATTAAATGTTGGTAATGAATTCAATATAATTTAATATTAATATCGCGCGTCAATAATGGATTGACTTTAGCCGCGTGGCTGTTACAATCCTTTGTTAATATGGCAAACAATGGCCGCGTGGCGTCACTAATTAAATCTACCTTGATTTTATTTATTTTAATTCACTGAACTATTGAACTGATTTGAATGATTTGAGAATTTAATTGTTATTGAAATTGAAGTAATTATTTGTGTTTAATGAATAATTTAAGTATTTGAACAAATGTAAGATGCAATTAAGAAATATCGGGATCGAATGATACAGAATAGTCGTACTAGTACAAGAGTCCAAGCACAACTGCCTATCGCAGGGTTGCCAGAAACGTTCCGAAGAAAATCGCGCGACCTTACGGAATAACCGCAAACTAGTAAGAAAAACCGCCCAATAAATTATAATTTAAATTTCCTTTTTTTTTTTTTTTTTTTTTAAAGGTATTAATGACGATACAGTTTATCACAATTTAAAAAAATTAATATAGTGTAATAAATTTAATTTAATTATTTTTTTGATTTTTAACATAATTAAATATATAAACCTTTGATAATTAAAAATGTAATGATGTTAATAATTCATCAATATTTTTATCTTCTTCTGCAGAGTCAGCTTCATTTTTTTCATAAATTGTAGAGTTGAAATTTAACATATCATTAGTAGGCTCAAATTTAGTACAATAAATTCCATCCTCTTCTAAACTCATCTTGATTTGTAATATTGACGATAATAAAGGAAGATTCATGCGATTTCGAAGCTTAGTTTTAGTCAAAGTTACTCTTGAGAATACCCGCTCAACTGTAGCATTACTAACTGGGAGACTATATGCTGTCAGTGCTAGAGTAGCTAGATGTTTAAAAACATAATTGCCTTCACAGTCAGTCACCTTTAAAACTTTTGACCAGAATATTGGACCCTGAGCAATATCTGGTTCATTAAATATAGATTTAAAATCAAAGTCGATCAATTTTCTCCATTCTGATTCCACTAAATTTATATCAACATCTTTTTTTAGAAGATTTATTGGTAACTCTTCAAAAGCTGGGCGGTCAAATTTAAGGCATATTTTTGGCGAAAAAACGTGAATTTTTTTCAAAATTTCTGTGTTACCGGACGTACGTGAAAGAAGTTCCTTACAAGCCCTTATCAAAAATAATTGACAGCGGTGTTTTACATTGTTTACAGTAGCCTGTGAAATATCAGTGTCTTTTAGCAAACGATTAAGAAGCATGGTAAATTTGTATCCAAAATCCACTTTCTGAACTGGTAGATAGATAGATTGGAAATTTAGATCAACTGTCAAAGATACTGATGATGGATGCAAAACTCTTCTTAGTAAAGATAGAGTAAAGCGTTCCAACTCTTTCAAAATAGTGAAATGATCTGCAAATTCTTTTTGGAACAGTAAATTAATCGAATTAAATTCAGATAGCAATGGTGATAGAAAAGTGAAGTATAATAAATTAGCTGGGTCATTATACATTTGTTGAAGTTCTTTGGCGACATATCGATCTTGATGTGGGTCAGTGGCGGCAAAATCAAAGTTTAATTTTAATGCATTTCATTGATCCAATATTCGTTCAACAGCTTGCCCTCTTGCCAACCATCGGGTAGTGGAAAGATGAACCAATTGTAACGGGTCAGTTCCATCATTTATTAAATTATAAAAATCTAAATATTGTTTCCGACGTAATGCTGACCTTTTAAACCAATTAAAAGTTTCTCGTAGCATGTAATCTATGTTTGATGGTAGTTCTTCAGAGGCGTGTGAACATACTAAATGTATGGAGTGGCAAATGCATTTGAAGATCATGAGATCATTCCTTTTTTTTTCATCAAAGTATATAAAGATTTGTTAGATCCACAAAGATTGGATCCACCATCAGTAGCAATAGCAAAACACTGCTGAAGATTCAAGTTATTTTTAATAAAAAAAGCATTCAAATGTGAGTATAAGTCTTTAGCAGTCGTTTCAACAACAGGAATTAATCCTAAGTATTGTGAAACTATTTTTTCTTTTCTAGAATTAAAATATCTGATGCAAATACAAAGATGCTTTGTGCAAGAGACATCTGTTGACTCGTCTAAAATGAGCGAAAATGACACATCTTTAATATCTCTTAATTGTTGTTTGAATAATGATGGTGCAATAACTTTAGTTAATAATGCCGTACACTTAGTCCTATGAATTCGTAAATATTGATCTAGCTTGATATTTTTATCATTATAGGATTTGAAATGATCTTTCATAAGATCAGATAAGTGATCAATCACTCGGATTGATGAGTGACATGCTACGTGGACAGCTAATTGTAACTCGAATTTAGTAACTAATTTTTTTTTATTTACAGGATTCATGCTAGGAAAAACCTTATTCATTGATGGATGAAAAGTGATTGCACGAGCATTTTTTTTATGCTTTTCAGAATCCTTGTGTCTGACGAGATCAGCTTTGTGAGCTCTCAGTTCTTTTTTGCAAACTTTACAGTATGCTTTATTTCCATCATCACTCACTTGTCGTAACCATTGACAAAACATCGGATCTTTCATCCAGCTCTCTTGGAATCTTTTTTGATATTTTGCCCAGTTAGTCATAGTAAAAATAAAAAATAAAAAAATTTAGAAAGACAAGTATTAAATAAATTGATCTTAAACGTTACTCTTCTCTTTTGTCTGACCAACACATACGCTCGCCATTAACTGAAAAAAAAAAATGTTCAATTAACTTGAAGAAAATTGGGGAAAAAAAAAAAAAAAAAAAAAAAAGAAAAGTTAAAATTAAATCTCACTGTGAACTTCTTCCTCTGATTCTACAGTTGAATTTGAGTTTATGCTGGTATTAGCTGATATGTCCTCAAAACCAGCAGGAATCGTAAAAATTATACCATCTGTGTAACAACATTATTTTAAGACTGAACATAATTAAACAGATCAATAGTTTTATTTTTTAATCACAATTACATTTTAATCAAATTTTAATTTTACTTACCAGGTTTTACAATAAAGACCCACTGATTATTACTATTCTTCACAATATTGTTAGATAGATCAACTAGTGGTTCAATGTATCGATTAGTGCTTGAATTGTTTCGATTGTTAGTAGCCATTTATTATCATTAACAATTATTTTTTAATTTTTTTATAATGCAAATGATCAAAGACTTAAAACATTTGAAAGTCGATCGATGACATAACAATTTTCGGTTGGTAAGTTCATTTTCGTTCATGTCATCTGACGTTACAATCACCTCAACTAAGTGTTCTGTATAATAGACATATACTTATATATAGTTTTATATATTATAATACATATTTATAGTATTAAAAGTTAGTTCCCAATTTTTGATTGGCTAAAATGTAAAACGTGCGCGTGGCGCGCTACTTAAATTTTTAATAATAACAAATAGTTATTGAAAAACCAAATTAATAAATTTTTTAAAATTAGTATCAAATGCATGTATATAAATAATCTTAACAATTATTTGAAGAGAATAAAATCGCCCAATTTGCGGAAAATCGCCCAACAAAAATTTAGGCGCAAGAGACATTCTAAAATCGCCCAATTTGTGGAAAAACGCCCAATCTGGCAACCCTGGCCTATCGCCGACCACGTGAGCCGGCTTCTCTCCCGTTAACCAAGGCGCGCATGAGCGACGGTCATCGCGTGATACGATTATTCCCGAGTTGGAGCGATCAAGCCCGAAAGCGCAATTCCTCTTATAAATTTTTACTGGATCCTTTTTCTGGCGGTTAAACAATAAAATTTCAAGAAAAATTTTTACTTCGGCCAACACAACTTCGGTCTTCCTTCAGGCATCCGAAAATTTTCTTAAACCAAGAATTTTGTTCTCCAGTAAAGGAATTTTCCTTTCTGTGTGAGTTCTTAGACTGAAATACATTTTGATGTTGCTGAAACAAGATTCATACTCAGAATTTTTACTTCTCAGTATAAAAAAAACTTTTAATTGAAGATAATTTTTATTGTCAGTATGTGAAAATTCAATTTTTGAAAAATATCCAACTTTTGAGGATTCACATTTGCAAAAGAATTTATATTGTAAAAAAAATTAAACTTTTTCATAATTAAATTTTTATCCATACAATAAAATTTTAAAAATTAACTTGCATTTTAAAAAAATTTTAATTTTCAAAAAAAAATTTTTTGTGTTAGTATAAGGGGGATTCCAAATTAAATCGGACAGTTATAAGGAATTTTAATTTTTCAATTTTTTTACATTTTTCGGTAAATTTTTTTTTTTTTTTATTTTTCAATTTTTTATTTAATTTATACAAAAATTGTATTTTCACGTCAGTAAAGTGGATAAATAAAAAAAAAAACAATTTCTTAAAGCTTGAGCATAACATGAATAATGTCTCAGTCAACCAGTAAAGTTTATGTAAACGAGATAGGAACTATCCTCATCAGCACTCCCGCTTGGACCAGCGGTAACGTCAAGGACTGAGGACCCAGAGGATGCAAGTTCAAGCCCAACTCACGACAAGGATTTTTTCGATCAACGATTTCATTTCAATTCAAATTAAATTTACTAATGGGGTCTAATATAATATGAGTATCTGATCCCAAATTATTTTTAATCTTTTCGAAAATCATAATATTTTTTCTTTCAAAATTTAGATTGGGTTCTGATAGGGATTTCCCCCTTGGGACCTAAAAGGGATTGCCCAATGAGGGCCGCATAGGACTGCGTGACATCCCCATGCGGGGTCCCTATTAGGAAACCCAACGCGGGCCCAATAGGTCTTACATTAAAATTTCTAGTCGGAGAGAGAGCAGTAACCGTATGATTTTTCTCTATAGATATACATTTAACATTGGCGAATGGCGGCATTTACTTTTCTTTTAATTAATGCACTTTAATTAGTCGGGCAAATGTAAATTTTTTTTAATTAAATTTACCACTAATATATTTACTTTCATCCATAAGTTTTTTAAAAATATTCCCCGACAGTTTTACATGAAAAATACAGAAATGTATGAATGTTTGGAGGTTACCGCATAAGACCAATGTTAAATTGCTCAACTACAAAGTTAATTATTTATTTAAATGATCGGGCAATCTCCTTCAAATTTTCGGAATTTGTTAAAACATATTTAAACTTCATGTTAAAAAAAAATCAAGCCTTTTATCATAAGTTTCCTTGGTGCTCGTACTTCCTTAAAGAACAAAATTAAAATTAAGAAATAGTAAACTTCCAAAAATCAATGGTTTTTCTCAAAAAACTGATAAATCTTATATAAAACAATTTTTGAAGATTTGTTTCTATTTTCCTCTGAAAAGTGCGTTGAAACACTTAAATTTGAAAATTAAACTATCTAATAGATCCATTTTCAAAAAATTATTGGTCAATTAACATAAATAAAGCTGACTTTCTTAAAAATATAATTTTTCTTACGATGGATTTAACATTGAAAAGTATTTGAGAAAACGTTTCAAATAGAATATTAACACAGACAACTTAAGAAACAACTCTAATGGTAGGAATAAATGATTTTTTTTTCTAATTAAAAAATTTTAAAAATATTTATTCTATAAAGCTTAAATATTTTATTGATAATTTTTCTCGCAGAAAAGCCTTCAAATTAACTTTTATGATTTTGAAAATATTCTCAGGCATTACATTTTATCATTTATTTTCAAAAAAATCATAAAACAAAAATTATAATCTACAAACTTATATAACTGACTTATAAATGTTAAATACTTATATCATCATTTCTTATATTTTCTTTCATCAATCAGTTTCCCAGCAATTTGCTAGTTCAATCACATATTTTTTTTTGATCCATCAATTTGAACTGCTGGTTTTATCAAAGCTGATTCTCGAATGAAAACAATATTATCAGATGCTACAACTTCACATATATGTTGTGTATTAAATGCATACCTGATTTTCCTCAATTGTTGAATCAGGACACCATCGACTGTTTCATTATTGTAACAGAAATTTATAATTGCAATTATCATACCAAACATTCCATTATAAAAAATAACAGAATCACAAAATTTAAAATTATTGTCGTTCTTACATTCATACTTTATTCCATTCAATTTCATTCTGTTAAAACATTTGACATTTGTAGGTTCATATCCTGCATTCATTAAAATCTCGCTTTCATCTTCTGTTGGCAAACGCATAATACTTTTTCCAAAACCTATGATTCGATCTCTTATTTCAATACCATTATCTTCTACTGGCATTTTTATTTGTTTAGCAATAAATTTTTTGGTTTCTGGTGAAACTGTTTCATAATATAAAGCCGTAATAATAAACTTATGCATGAGGAAACGCGTTGCAGTTTGATTAGTCCTACCATGGGGACTTGTTACGAATTCCATGATTTTTTTATTCCAAGCTTCGAATATAAGTGCTTCGTGTACCCATATTGGACCCCAGTTTCGAACGACTTGTACCAAATGTGTTAGTAAATGTATATTCGAAGTCATATTCCTAATTCCAAAGAATTTTTGAAATAATTTTACGTAATCTTTTAGTAATAGGTCGCAACGATCCAAATTTGCCAATGATATACAATCACTATTTAATATATCCCCCAAATATCTTTGGATATTGAAAATTTTAGGGGGTCCATTTTGCCTCCAGAGGCCATTTTGTCCCCCCCCCCCTTTCCCCTACTTCTCACTAGTAAACAAGAGTACAACTACAGTATTTTTTTGTTGTTTCAGACATGAAATTTCTTATAGGATTTTTATGCCTTGTATTGGCTCAACCACCCGGGAAAAAATGAATTTGCCTAATTATATATAGTTATATATACGAGACTTACTGGAAGAGTAAAGCTTGAAATACCTACAACTAATGCAAATCGAATACATAATCGATTTTTATAAGTTAAATTAATTAATACAGTTCCATTATTTCATCCACAAAAAACTATAGTTTAAAAAATTATTAATCATTGGAGTAGCAGACTCTGAGATGAAAACAGAGAATGTTTTATAGTAATCACAAAATGCATATATAATTATATATGATTCATATATAATTAGATATGATTCATATATAATTATATATGATTCATATATAATTAGATATGATTCATATATAATTATATATGATTCATATATAGTTATATATGATTCATATATAATTATATATGATTTCCGTATAGTTACACTGATATTGATAGAATGATTTGTTTATATTTAATGAGCTTTATTAACTGTTAAGGCCATTCTCTAAGGGGGGCCCCCCACTTTTTAAAGAATATGTGGCGCCGCCTGGCGGCCGAAATAGGTACTAAAAAAAGTTTGAATTTTCGAGAGATTAAAATTCAAATGAAACAGGTATAAATAATGTAATTGTTTATTTTTATGCTTCCGTATGAATTAGAAAAATTTATATTACAATTTAAAACATGTTTTACACCGGAAAACATCATAAATATGAATTAAAAATATAACGTTCTTATTGACTGTGAAATGTCATTTTCCGTGTTTCACGCCAATAATTAATTGTAAAATAATTAGGGAATAAGGTGTAAAAAATTAAACGTAATTCATATTATAAAAGCATAGAGAATAAGTAAAAAATAACTTACAAGCATAAATTCTTCATATGTAGCCAAAATATCGTAAAAAAGTTTTCACAACACAGTTTGACGTTTGTAAACAACCGACATATTGTGTTTACAAAGCGAACGTGAAACACATGAACGTTGTCGCGGGAAAATTAAATAGCAACTTCACACTATTGCAAGAGAATAAAATAAATCATAGAATTCATGTAAAATTTCTAAGTGTAAGTGTGCAGGAAATTTTTATCATAAAATGAGGAGTGTCTGGATCGACTCAAAATGGCCTGAAACGAATAAATAACTTAACTCTCAGGAGTACTTTTTATTTTGGTCAACGCCTGCGCTGGGTCAGCTGATAGAAAATTTTCTAAGTGTGGGTGTGCGGGGAATTTTTATCATCAAATAAGGAGCGTCTGAATCGACTCAAAATGACCTGAAACGGATAAATAACTTGACTCTCAGGAGTACTTTTTTGGTCAACGCCTGCGCCGGGTAAGTTAGTGAACAATTTTCTAAGTGTGTGTGCGCGGGGAATTTTTTATCATCAAATAAGGAGCATCTGAAGCGACTCAAAATGACCTGAAACGGATAAATAACGACTTTCTGAGGGACTTCTTTCTTTTGCTAAACGCCTGCGCTGGGTCAGCTGATAGGAAATTTCTAAGTGTGTTTGTGCGGGGAAGTTTTTATCATCAAACGAGGAGTGTTTGGATCCACTCGAAATGGCTTGAACCAGATAAATAAATCAGAAGAAATACGTAACAAACTAAAGCAAAATGCTCAAGTTTATACATTTATCGGTCACTCTCAGAAATCCAAGGGGTTTGATGATTAGGAAGTGTTATAGTCAGCAGAGAAACTTACCCTTCGTAGAAGATGGACAATATTTTCGTAAAAATGACATTGCAACAAATAAAGAAGAAGTATTCACGACTGAACAAAAACCAAACCCAGGAAATGAAGTAAGGCAAGATATTGAACCTGGACCTTAAACATGCGCCATCCGATGATTCCTTGCTAGAGTCTAATATGGAATGTTCCTCTCGCAAAATAATAATACAATAATAAAATAATGTTTAATAATATATAAGTTAATTTTTATATATTTCAACAACATAGTGAACATTACAAACAAATTTAGAATTAATTAGAAATCAAATTTATTTTGTATTATAAAAGTAAAAGTTCCCACCACCGGAGTTGTAATTGACAGTCGGTTGTAAATTTTTAGTGTTTTTGTCAAAATTTTGATAAAGTTGGTATATTCTATTCCGGAACCTTTTTTGTCGGCCGGAATTCTTTCCCCGTTTTACCGGTTTGTTCCCTGTAATTTTTATTTTCTTCTATTATTAATTATTCTATTTTTACGAGTAAATATGTATAGAAGTAATTGTCATGTACTATTGTAACTTTAGAGTTACTACCTCGAGCTGTGAAACCAGGTGGGTGTTCAGGTCCACTATAACTCTGCGAGCTTACAGCGCCTCTTACGCTGTTAGAATTATTGCTGGAAACAGGGGTACTGACAGAATTTCCTGATCCGTCAACAGTTGGGAAACTCCCAGCGCCATTTATGCCGCCAGAGTTACTGCTTGGAGCAGTGACACCGGGTGAGTTGCTTGGTCCGCTAACAATACTCTGTGAGTTGACTGCGCCCCTTATGTTGGTAGAATTATTTGTTAAAGTAGGGGTACTATCAGAATCTCCTGGTCCGTCAATAGTTTGGAGACTGCCAGCGCCATTTACGCTGTCATAATTATTGTTTGGAGCAGTGAAACTAGGTGGGTTGTCTGTTCCGCTAACAACACTTTGAGAGTTTACAGCGCCCCTTACACTGTCATAATTATTGGTTGGAGCAGTGAAACCAGGTGAGTGGCCTGGACCGAAACCATAAAGGTTGCTTGGAACGCTGAAACTATGAGGGTTGCCTGGAACGCTGAAACCATAAAGGTTGCTTGGAACGCCGAAACCGTGAGGGTTAGGTAGAACGCCAAAACTGTAAGAGTCCCCTGAAACGCCGAAGCCGTAAGGGTTGCTTGAAACGCCGAAACCGTGAGAGTTGCTTGGAACGCCGAAGCCGTGAGAGTAGCTTGAACCGCTGAAGCCGTGAGAGTTGCTTGGAACGCCGAAGCCGTGAGGGTTAGCTGAAATGTTGAAACTATGAAAGGTGTCTTGAGCGCCGAATTCAGGTGTATTATGAACTTCAGTTATTTCGCCAGAGTTATTGCTTGAACTATTGACTTTACTGAGGTCCACTGGACTGTCAATGTCCTGAGCATTACTTGAAGAACTAGTATCGCCAAAATTATTGCCATGATTGCGCAGATTGATGTTTTCAACGGATGAAATCCTCAGGTTCTTCAAATTTTGCTGATTCTGCAAATGTTTGTTTAAAGCTTCTTCAATCTCTTGACGGGTAGCCGGATTGGTTCGCGGTTGTTGGTTCTGAGTGAAGCCTGGAATTTTACTTTCCTCGTAGATGCCTTAAACAAAAAATTATGTAACATTAATTTTAAGTTGCACTGGCACACATAATATTAATAATATTTTGATACATCATGACAAATTGACAGAGATTTTCATTTTATATTTATACAGACTTTTAAGTAAATTAGTTTAAGAAAAAGATTGAGACGTATTTTAATAGAGAAATTTATATATTATCTAATTACCATTTTCTTGCTCCGTATCGCCCAACAAAAAATCCTCTTCATCCGTTGACATCAGTAAATCTTCCTCATTAAAATTATAAATATCGTTTGACATGCTAAATAATTAAATATCACTCAATTATAGGAATTAAATTAATTAAATTAAATATAAATTATCACTCATAGACACTTATTTTAATTTTAATCTCCTTTATCCTTTAACACTTTTTCAAACTTTACTGTTTATTATTTTTTGTTACTATGACACCAGTAAAAAATTTTCGATATTCACTTTTTTAAAATTCTATAGTTAACTTAACAGTTGCAAATTTTCATGTAAATTCACTTCTATTTGTACGTACAAATTGTAGATTTTGAAATAATAAATTTGTTATTAATATAGTTATATTTATATATCTTTACCGACTGCTCATGTAATAAATTCGAAACCTATATTTTATTTACTTTTTCTTTCATTTGTTTATTTGTTATTGATATCATCATTATTATTATTGTGATAATTCAATTTGATATTACGTTAGTAATATTTCAAACCTATTATTATTAATTTTTTTATATTTATTAAATAAAAATTGACCATGGATGACAAAAAAGTAAAGTTATCATATGCAAAAAATCGACAGCCCTACCGTAAGCGCAGTACTAAAAAGGATGAAAATGTACGTATATTTATATATTATTGTAAATTGTAAATTATAGTCTTTCTGATACGTTATTTTATGACTTCCCTTAAAAAATTTTTATAATCTGTCTTGATACGGTAAGATACATCTGTATTTGTGTATTTACTTTAGTTGTGTATTTACTTTATTCAAGGTCGCTTTAAAATCAAATGTTATTATTTATTACAGTAACATAAAATTAATTAACACGTACGGTTACATATTTTATACATTTTTAACTTCCCGCTAAGAAAATCGAAGATTTTCGAAAAATCGGTAAGTTATTGTTTTTACCCCGTTTTGCAAAATCGAGTTTTCAACAGATCTCGACGTTTTGAGGCCTTAAAAAGCTTCCCTGACTATTCTCGCGATGGTGTCTGTATGTCTGTATGTATGTATGTATGTATGTATGTATGTATGTATGTATGTGTGTGTGTGTGTTTTTTTTTATAGAGGTGGTAAAATACATTTACGTATACCAGGACGAGATGTCTGTCCTGGTTATGTCGGACTCGGAAGTCAATATTATTGACAACAATACCGACTAAACATCCTCCTCTCTTCTTTCCCTATAGACGTTACAGGGAAGACTGGATCGGAACCGCGTTAGCATTACTTCAATCCAGTCCGTGCTGCGTCTTGCGACGCCTACTTCTTGATTACTGGTTACAGATCCCTTTCTGTGGTTTTCGTTTTTAGAACGCGCTGCGCGTAGGCTGCGACAGCTGACCAGTTATCTTCTGTTTTAAGCATATAGGTTACTGAGCTTTCCGGAGAAAGCGTGGTGCCTATAATTTCTTCTGTGCTGCTTCTGTAGTCCTTCCACCGTACACACTTGAAGAAAGTGTGTTCGGCGTCGTCGATTTTGTCCGGGCAGTATTTGCACATCGGCGTGTCCTGTAGCCCCATCCTTCCTTTTAGCGTCATGGAGTTTCACCCTTTTGAACGCAAGTAAGTCGATAGGTGCGGCTCCCGCTATGACCAATATAGCCGCTTCGGAAACCGTACGGTAGGCACAGGCTACTCTGAGAGCACCCCGCCGCTGCACCGCTGCCATTTTACGCCGGTATGTCTTCTGCTTCAGGATGTGAGCCCATATCTCCGCTCCGTAAAGCAGTACAGAGTGGACTACCTCAAGCAGGACTCTCCTCTTTTTGGTTCTTGGTCCCGTAGTGTTCGTCATAATTCTTGCTAGGCCAGACACCGTCTTGCTGGCCTTCTGGCATGCAATATCGAGGTGTTCGCGGAAAGACAGTTTCTCGTCTATCGTTACCCCCAGATAGCGCAGGGCCCTTGTTGACGTTAATGTTGTTCCTCCCATGTCCACAGCGAATGGTTTTGGGAACCATTTTTGACGAGTCAGAACAACCATCTCGGTTTTGTGCTTGGCGAGTTTCAGGTGGTGTTTATCGAGCCAAGTCTCGACGGCATCAATGGTTTCCCGAACTAATAGTTCGGCCTCCTCTACGCTGTTTACTATTATCGTGGCTGCGACGTCGTCTGCAAAGCCCGTTAGTTCCACCTGCTTTGGCAACGGATTTCAAGAAGCTCGTCGTAGTCCGCGTTCCATAGATCAGGCACCATTATTGAGCCTTGCGGCACGCCAGCCGTTATGGCGTATTCTTGTGGGCCTTCCGTGGTTTCTGCTATTAGCTTTCTTTCATCCAGGTAGTTGTCGACTAGTGCCAGATTCTCTGGCTCCACTTCAAATTTGTGCTCCAGGGCGTCCAAAATATCTCCCCAATTTGCGCTGTTAAAGGCGTTTTTTATGTCTAGTGTGAGGACAAGACACACCTTGCGGGCTTTGAGGCTACCAGTCCATGCTTCTCTCGCTGTTCCTACGACTTTTTGAATTGCGCCGATTGTTGACCGTCCTTTCCGGAAGCCGTGTTGGTTTGCGGAAAAGCCTCCAGCACGATCGATGTCGTTTCGTAGTCTTCCCTGTATAAGCTCTTCGAGCAATTTCCCAGCAATGTCCAGCATGCAAAGTGGTCTGAACGACGAAGGTGTTACAGGGCCACCTTTGCCTTTATCTAGCAGAACTAATCTCTGCCGCTTCCAGACCGCGGGAAACGTGCCAGTTGCCAAGCATGCGTTGTAGGTGTTCAGGAGTATGTCTGGGTGTTCCAGGGCTACAGTCTTGATCACTAATGCTGGGATGCCATCAGGACCTGGTGCCTTTCCTGTCTTGAGGCTCTTCGCTGCATCCTGTAACTCCTTGGTTGTGAAAAAGTTACATTGTTTTTCACATACTGTCTTCTTTCCCTTGGTTAGTGTTTGGGGAACAACTCCGCTACGATGCTGCTCATTAAGGCAGGTGGTTTCGGCGCTTCTGGTGAAGCCTTTCCAAGTCGTTTGGTAACAATTTGGTAGGCTTTACCCCAGATGTCTTTATCAAGGTCGTTACAGATCTCTTGCCACAGTTTCGCTTTGCTTGCTTTGATTGCACGGTTTAAGTTTTTTTTTGGCCTGCTTATACTCGCTCGAAAGTAGATCTTGATTGGGGGAGCGTTTCGCAGCTCTCGTTGCTAGCCAACGTAGTTGGTGGCATTTTTTCCGGAGTTCTGCTATGTCTGGTGACCACCAATACGCCGGCCTGTGGAAACTCCGATTTTTCAGCCGCGGCATAGAAGCGTCACATGCGGCAGCAATCTCCTTCATCGTGTTTAGCACTGCCTTTTCCGTCTCGCTGCCGGTATCCGGAGTCGGATTGTTCGGAAGAATAGTCCAGCTTCTTGCAAGTGAAGCTCGCAGTGCCTCCGAATCAAGCCTCCTGACATTCCACTTCCGCTTAGAAAAGTCGCGTTGTGAAACCGGGGCAAGTTCCAGTCCAACTTTGAATGTCACGAATTGGTGATCACTGCCGCTGTATTCTTCGGATACAGTCCAGTCTTCGATCATGTTGGCCGTCCTTGGAGTCGCCAACGAAATGTCGAGGATGGATTCCTGGTATCCTGGTCTTCTAAAGGTCGTGGTGCTCCCGGTATTCAGCACTATGAGGTCGAGCTTAGCCGCGACGTCGGCGACCTCGTTGCCTCTGGTGTCAGAGAAAGCAGCACCCCACTCGGCCGATTTAGCGTTGAAGTCTCCGGCTACGATGACTTCGCCGTCGAACTTAGTAATCGCATCTTCTATACTTGCCAGTTTCTGTCGGAACACACTAATCCCTTCGTTCGGTGAGAGATAGACGCTCATGAAGTAGGTTGTGGGGTTTGAATCCAGACAAAACCTGCTCCACTTCCGCTGTTGTTGGCAGTAACGTTCTTTGTGTTTACAATCCAAATTGCTGCCGTACCAGTTTTGTCTGTGAACCATGTTTTGCCTTCGATGTTCAGGTATTGCTCGCAGATAAAGCAGACGTCAATCTTGTCTTCGAAGACACGTTGGCGCAGCAGGTTTTGCGCTAAGGCGCACCTATTCAGGTTGCCTTGTAGTATGCGTGTCATTTTTGACCTTTCGTGGCTTCTGCTAGTGCTGTGCGGAATGCCTTGCAAGCTCCGGTACCAGGAATATGGCATAGACCGTCTTTGGCATCTTTGTCCGGAGTGCAAAGGAAGCAGCTTGGCTTCTCAGTGCAGTTTAGGGCCTTATGATTTTTCCGCCACATTTGTAGCAGCACATGCTTCTATCTGGTCCCGCACACTGTTGTGTGTGGTGTCTGAACCCGAGACATTTAAAGCAGCGGGTTACTTTCGCAACTTGGCGTATACGACAGTTTACCCAGCCGATCTTTATACGGGCCTTGTTGAGGGCCTTAGTCGCATTTGTTTCGTCGATCTCGCAGAAGGCTGCTCGATTACCTCGTGGTGTGGGTTTTGTCAAATTCACCCGTTTGATCTCTAGGCTGTCATTGAATTCACGTTTTAGTGCTTCACGGACTTCGCTCTCGGTAGAGATTTCATCGAGGTCAAGGATCTCGATCGTTGTTGTTGGTGTTAGCGTCTTGACAGTGCCGATGTTTGCAGTGGCTGACTTTACTGCATCGGTGAAAGCCTTGCTGTCCTCGGTCTTTCGAGCCATTTCGAGGAGAACGCCTCCGTGCCTCGTCCTTTTAATAGACCTTATGTCTACTCCAGTCTCTGTTGGGCTAACCTTGGCCTTGATTTCCTTGAGGAGATCGGCGTATGTTCGCCCTTCAGCTGGTTGGACAAGCACAGCCTTTGTTCTTGTCTTTTTCCTTCTCGGTTTTTTTGAGCCGCCCTCACTTAGCTGGTTTTGGGCTTCAGTAGTTTTTGCCCCTGGCTCCTGTTCTCTTTCCTTCTTTTTCTTTTGCCGAGTCACCTTTATCCAGGTATTATCCCGGGCTGTCTTTTTCTGTGCTGGCTTGTCCGTTTCAGAAGAAGGGCTGGGCGTAGACAGCGGCCTCTTCTTTTCGTTCTCTTTTCCGTGCTGTGTTCTCTCAGGAGTGACCAAAAACGCTTGTGGTTTTGTGGTCGTCTCCGGAGATGTTTGCGTGGTTGTCGCCGACATCGATGCTGGTTTGTTGGCCAACTTATATGCCGTGGCAATGGACGCTACTAGTTTTCTGAGTTCATGATGAAGATTTCTCTTGTCCTTTATGAACTCAGTCAACTCTTCGATCTTGCTACCGAGCCGTTCCATTGGCGATTGTTGGCCGGTGACAGTCGGTAGAGAGTTGATCCTCCCTCGATATGTGTTAGTGTTGACGGGAGCAACAGGTCTTCCACTTTTTGGAGGAGCGCCTGTTTGCTGTGCGTCTACTTCCATCTGAGCTGTTTCTGTCCTCCCTGTAGCATTGCTAGCATTGCTAGACGGCAGAGCCATGGGGTCCACTCCGCTGTTCAAACGGTCGCTTGATAACGACGAGTTCAGGCCCGTTTGTACGCCTTCCCTCGCCGGTACTGAGGTATCCCTCCTCTGCACCGTAGACGATGTTTGAAATACTTCTGACATTCCATATCATCTTTTGCTAGGTTTTGGTCCGCCCCGAGTATTTTATTTCCTCGGTACCCGACGTATCTGGCGCGCAGGTATGCCGAGTATTCCCCTATCCGCCACCTGGGGAGGCGCCCGATGCGGGACCCAGCAAACCCGATACGAGGTGTGTGTGTGTGTGTGTGTGTGTGTGTGTGTGTGTGTGTGTGTGTGTGTGTGTGTGTGGATGTAAAGCTCTTATAACTTTTGATTGGCTCAACCGATTTAATTGAAACTGGTTGCATTCGAAAGAGCTTCACTGAACTTAGATTTCCTGTAGACTAGAACCGATTCGGACCGGTAGATTCCAAGAAATATCAATAAAACTGAGAAAAAAATTTTTTTCAAAAGTGGTTTTTTTGGAATAACTTTTAAACGGCTGTATCGATCAATTCCAAAAACTAATCAGCTCTTAAGATCGAAAAATCACGTCGATTGCCGTCGGGCCAGTCAAAATCGGTTGATTCGTTCGTGAGATATCGTTGACGAAAAAAGCAAAAAAATGGCAAAAAAGTGTATTTTTTCAAATAACTCGTAAAATTCAAGTCAGATCGATTTTTGTGTAATTGATTATTTTGTTAAACTTAAAATACTGCGTCGATCGCCGCAAACTGCATCAGAATCGGTTGATTCGTTCGCGAGATATCGTTGACGAAAAAAGCGAAAAAATGGCAAAAAAGTGTATTTTTTCAAATAACTCGTAAAATTCATGTCGGATCGATTTTTGTGTAAAAAATTATTTTGTTAACCATGAAATACCACGTCGATCGCCGCAAACGGCATCAAAATCAGTTAATTCGTTCGTGAGATATCGTTGACGAAAAAAATTCGAAAAAATTGATTTTTTAAGAAAAAATCCAAAATTTCATATCCGATTAATTTGTGTTCACACAATGTTTATAGGACTTAAAAAAATACAGTGATTGCTGCCAACCGCGTGGATATCGGTTGACTCATTCTAAAGTTTATGGTAGCTTGAACATTTAAAAAATACGGTTTCATCAAACTTCTGTTAGACTTTTGACCTCGAAGAGCTTATAAGCATCGACCAGTTTTATTTTCGAGCTTAGAGAGCTCAAAATAATACAAAAATCAAATTTTTATTTAGTAAATTATATAGATATTTAACTTTTGTACTTCAGTCTTCATAACGCAATTTTTAAAAATTTTTGGACTGCAAAACTTTCAAACTTCCCACTACAAAAGTTTTTTTTTTTTTTTTTATGATGTTGTCATCATTATAATCCTTCATGTAGAACTTTTTCTTATTTTTAACTTCCCGCTAAAAAAATCAAAGATTTTAAAAAATCGAGAAGTTATTGTATTCACCCCGTTTTGCAAAAATCGAGTTTTCATCGGATCTCGACGTTTGAAGGTCACAAGAAGCTTCCCTGACTGTCCTCGCGAGGTTGTCACCATGTCTGTATGTGTGTGTGTGTGTGTGTGTGTGTGTGTGTGTGTGTGTGTGTGTGTGTGTGTGTGTGTGTGTGTGTGTGTGTGTGTGTGTGTGTGTGTCGATAAGCTTAAAAATGACGCGTTAGATAACATTCAAGCGCTTAGCGGGAAGTTGCACGGATGGCCTTTAGGTCAACTGTTTTCCTAATTTTTTAGTCATAGAAATTGCGTTTGTTCAATCACGTGAACAAAATCTTGATTCGCGATTCCTTTGTATTTCTTAGATTGACCAACAACCGTATGAAGAAACAATCGACTGAGAGTATAGACGAAGAAGGTAAGGAAATTATAGATTTGTCAAATGTTTCTTTTTCACCGGTATCTCCACAAATTTATTCATCAAGTAATGAAGATCACAATGTTGATGTGCAATCAAGTGTTTCTTCTTTATCTTCATTACTCACTTCATCTTGTAATGTTGCTGAAGATAACGAACAGAGTCATGATGAATACCTTAATAACCCAACAATAAATCAAAATGCTGATGTTGGTGAAACAATAATAGAAGAAGATTGCGATATCAAAGCTGAAAATAAGATTCCAAATTTTCATACTGAAAAATCGGAAGATACATTAACCAGTATGAAAAGTACAGCCTTGTCTGCTACAGCTATTGTTTTATCAACCTTTATTCCTATTAATTTGTGGTCGCCATACGTGATTGATAATATTACACAAATAGGCAAAAAAACTTTATCTTGAAAGCTTCTTAAGCCTTAGTAAAAATTCGAATATTGGTCTCAAAGAAAGGTTTTTAAAACCATTTGAGCTGATTAAAACTATTGAAATAGCCGCGCAATGTATGGCAACTTTTGAAATAGTGCAGGAAACTTGCGGAGAAAATATTTTACAAATTATTTGTGGCGAACAGTACTTATCTTTTTCAAAAATTATTTTGAATATTTGCTGTAATCAAAAAGCAGCAATTTTGAATATAAATCGACGCTCAGTCGCGATTCTTTCTAGATTTGAGAAATATTACTTATTTGACCCAGAAGGTCGTAATAAAATGGTATAACTTGTTTTCCTCGATTAAATATCTTCACTAATATACCAACTCTAATCAATTGGATAACAGATAATTATTACATTTCTCCGGAGTTAACCAATCCTGACATGAATAATTCGTACTCTTTTTCTATGATCAGAGTCACTAAATTTATTGTTGATGGTTATTCATGTAATATGAATTCTTTGAAAGTAGTAAATGCTTTGAAGAAAAATTTTTATTCACATTTCTTACTGCCAAAAAGTTCAAGTGAAAATGGTGAAGGAATTGATTTAAATAAAAAATTATACTTCAACTTTTTCCTCTTCTACGGATGAAAATCTTTCAAATAAACCATCAAATGATTCCATCAAAGATCCAAAGACAGATTTCGAAGACATTTGTGAAGAGGATGCAAATAATGACATAAATGAATATTTATCTGATTCAATTGAAAATGTTAATGATTATAAATCAATCTCGAATTTATGTTTTCCTCTTGTACTGTAGCTGATCATGAAAACATAAATGATAATCAAAAAATCTTCGACAGAAACTCAGTCAGATTTTTCAAAAATCAAACCTTATGATATTATTCGAGGCAATATAAATCAAGCCGATAAAAATTCAATAATTCAGCTGGTAAACAGTGCACTGCGATGGCTGCTTCTGCCGTAGTGATGGCAACGTTCTTACCTATAAAAACTTGGAAATCAGATCATATTGACCGTATCCTCGAGATCGGAAATAATCTTTACGAGATTAGTATGCGTATGCGTCCCAATGCTCCTGTTGTATGTGGAGCTAATGATAAAGATTATCTAGAAGGATCGGAACTGCATACTGAAGTTTCAATTGATCCATCTTTTTACTATAAATTTTATGATAGAAGATACATTTTATGGTAAATGTTTCAGCGTTTCAGAAGATGCAGATTTTCAGCCGTTACAACAAAGGCTTGAAATATTGGTAGGAAAGAATATTGGAGCTATATTAACTATGAATAATCTAACAGTCTCCATTATTTCACACGAAGAATTTTATTACCTGTTTGATTCACACAGTAGAGATGAAGTGGGCCGTGTAACCAGTTCTAATGGCAAATCATGTGTTTGCTGTTTTGAAGACCTAGAGCAATTACATATGATGTTACTCAATAATATGTATATTGTCAATGAAAATGGCGTTAGTGACGTTGAAAATATGCGTATGAATGCATACGCTATATCAACAATTAAAGTGACTTCTTTTAACGTGAATGGCAAAAGAAAATCAAATGTCTGATTGTCTTCTAAATCAAACATTTGATATATTTTGCATCATTTATGACTAACAAAACTTCTGAATCAATGAAGCATTTATCACATCAAGATCCGCCTCCTAAAACCCGTCTTACTTTTAAATAATAAAAGAGCTTTCATCATCAAATAGTCCCAAAAATCAAAAAAGAAGAAAAAAGGCGAGGAATTCGGTTACATGTAGTTCAAGCTTGTGAGTGACAAAGTACATACAAAAACTGATTTTACATAACAAATATGTAAACACGGGGTAAGTAAATACATGTTTCTACGAGCATCGCCTAAATTCGTGTTCAATAATTGCTG
>NC_058163.1:13584397-13626897 GCF_020080835.1 Cotesia glomerata
TGATTGTATATAGACATACACATACAACAATTTTACACATACATCTATGTAAACATGGTAATCCTAAAGATATAATAATATATTTTAATACATGAAACATTGTACTATTTTATATTTACTAATCATAGATATGCCAGCTTTAATTTGTTAGTGTGAACTTACTTTGGTTCGGGAAGGAGTTAATTGGATTGTTACGTTCCCATTGTTGAAAACCTCTGTACTTTATATACGGGCCGGTATAATTGGGGTCTAGTTTATTTTGTCTTCGAATCGTTTAATAAAAATGCCCAGTCTCCTTCTCGGTAAATTCCTTAGGGTTGACTCTACGATCATAATACTCTTTGGATTTTAATTTTTGCTCTTTCTAAATTTGCAGCAGCTTTTGATTGTGTTTCTCTCTTTTAATTTTATTACTAGATCTCCTAAATAATCGATGTAAGTTTTATCGTTACTCTCGTGAATAAAGCTTGATGGAAATTTTGGCAATCCTCCAAATATTAATTCATGTGGGGTAAATCCTAAAAATCTTCACATGGAGGTATTATAAGCAAAAACATTGCATACTTCTTTAACCAGGTATCCCAATCCCGATTTTGGTCAATAAAATGTCGAAGATAAGTTCAACTAATACTAAATGACTTCTGTTCTAAAGAAGTCCATTTGTTTGTGGATGAAAAGCAGTGGTCTGGAATTTCCTGATTTTTAAATAATTCTTAAGCTAAATGTTCTCATAATCTAGTCCTTGTAAAGTTTTTACCTTGATCCGTGAGAATAGATTCAGGGCAACCGAATATGCAAATGAAGTTTTTCAGCAAAGACTTTAGCAATATTTTCAGCGGTAGCTTCTGCTAAAGGAATGGCTAATGAATATTTAGTTAAATTATCTTGAATGGTTAGTACATATTTATTACCAGAGTTGGTTATCGGTAGTGGCCCCACGATATCGAGAGCAATCTTTTCAAATGCAACTTGTGGTGTGTCAGTTATTATCATGGGTTGCCTTGTCTTAACACGTACCACTCTATTTCTTTGACACAAAATACATTGTCTAATAAAATTTTGAACCTCAGTCTTCATGTTTTCCCAATAATATTGTTGCCTTATACGACCGTAGGTTTTTATGACACCCTTATGACCCCTACTGCTGATTCCATGTGTTTTCGTATAATTTCTGGTCTGCGCTCGACCGGAGGAACTTCGATTTGGTTTAAAACAAAGTGTTATGTAGTACCCTTCTGGAAATGTTTTAGTTAAATGTGATTTTATGTTACCCCATGGTAATTTATCTAATCCATCCCCCGTTCTTGCTATTCTAACTGTTTTTACATCAAAATAGTCCATTGCTTCTTTTTAATTTAGTTATACCTGTAAGAACGTCATTTAACTGGGTCCTATCTTCTATTTTTAATTTAACTATTACCGTAAAAATGTGAAGGTTTCTCTTTTAGAAATTATTACTTGACCTATTTCTACCTGGTCAGGAAATCTCCGCTACGTTAATAAAATTTTTATTTATAAGTTCTTGAGTTATTTGGGTTTTTGATTTAAAATCGGCTGACCAAAAATGAGCAATATTATCTTTTTTCATAAATATACCATCTCTAGTTTCGGAGAACACGTCGGGTAATGTTACCCTTTTTAAACGCTTTGGAGGTTGGGTGGCGTTTTCGGGGATTTTATCAATTTCTTCGTCAGAGGAGTAAAGATCATCATCAGAAACGGGTTCGGGAAAAGAATCGTCACTGTCGGAATCATCTGTCTCACTAGCTGCAGCAGGATACAAAGAAAACCTGACGCTCACAACTATTCTACACTTTGTTGTTTCTTTAACTTCAGCTCCATTTGACTCTATCTCACTTCTTTTAGATGACTCAAATGTTAGTACTTCAGCATGCACATTCAATATTTCTCTTACATCAGACATATCGAGGGGGGAGGACGTCCTCACTGGCATCTCTTGCATGGGGAGCTCACAACCCCATGCTAACTTTGAGCTTGGTATAACTATTGCGGGTGCGTTATGCATCCATGCCAGGGCTCTTTGCGACCTTTCTGAAGGGTATGCTCGTTTTGGATCCAACAACCGGTCTCCCCTGGAGCCCAGAGTACTGGCTCCGTTCGGGGCACAACTTCGTCTTTGACGTCAGGTCGACAGGTCGTCGGGAAAAGCATCACTCTCCTTCTGAATTTTTCTGGCTTTAACTTTAACTTTGATGCCTTAAACAATCTTTGGGGTAAATCATTCTTCTTCTCAACAGTCTTTAAATCATTTGACTGCTTAAACTTGCTGAGCTCATCTTCAAGAAGTGGTTCATTAAATTTTGTACTTTTAGTCAATAAAATATTAACTAAATTTATATTAGCAGGATTTCTAGAGAGAGCATCAGCATTCGTATTTAATCGGCCGTGCTTATAAATGATATCGTACTGACACTCTCGTAATTTCAATAGCCAGTGTAGAAGTCGTGAGGGAGGGTCCTTAATTCTATGAGCCCAAACTCCAGGTCTATGATCAGTGACTAAATAGAACTTTTACCATACAAGTAAGGTCGATAGTGTTTTACCGCAAAAACAATTGCAAATAACTCTTTTTCGATAACGGAATAGTTTAACTCTGCTCCTTTTAGGAGTTTTGAGGCATAGGCAACGGAAGATCTTTTCCGATCTCACCTTGACTTAGAACAGCACCGAGAGCATAGAAAGATGCGTCGGTAGTTACAATAAAAGGTTTTGTGAAATCGGGAAACTTTAGAATGGGTTCTTGACATAACAAATCTCGGAGATTTTCAAAGGCCTTTGTCTTTCGTCAGACCAACGAAAAGGTTGCCCTTTCTTCAATAGTTGAGTAAAGGGGCGAGATATTGATGCAAAATTAGGTATGAACCGGCGATAATAGCCTGTTAAGCCCAAAACTCTCTTATTTTCTTTTGCATTAGTAGGGACAGGGAAGTTTTTGACTGAACTTATTTTGCCAGGATCGGGACCTCAACCCATCCTGACTAATTATGTGACCTAGGTAAGTGACGCTTGTTTGAAGAAACCGACATTTATCCGTTTGTAACAATAGCCTCAGCCGTCTGTAGCCTTCCCAACAACTTAATTACTTTTCTTTCATGCTCTTCTAATGAACTAGCGTAAACAAC
The DNA here is from genome assembly GCF_020080835.1 of Cotesia glomerata. NCBI lineage: Eukaryota > Metazoa > Arthropoda > Insecta > Hymenoptera > Braconidae > Cotesia > Cotesia glomerata. The sequence continues at coordinate 13,587,541 of NC_058163.1, forward strand.
GATATCATCAAGGTAAACAAATAGTTCAATACCTTGTAACCCTGACAATATATTGTCCATTAATCGTTGGAATGTACTAGGGGAGTTCTTCAGCCCAAAAGGCATTCTTTTGAAATGATAATGACCGTTGGGGGTAGAGAAAGCAGTTTTAATTTTGTCTGCTTCATCCATGAGGATCTGATGAAATCCGGAGGCTAAGTCAAATACTGAGAAATATTTAGCACCACCAAGTTGATCTAAAAATCTCTACAATATTTGGCAGGGGATACGCATCTCCGACGGTTTTTTCATTAAGGTGACGAAAATCAATGACAACTCGCCATCTTTTTCGCCAGATGAACTTGGTTTTTTGCTGACTATCCATACTGGTGAATTATACGGAGAGTTACTTGTTTCTATTATCCCTCCTTCTAACATTTCTTTTTACCTGCCTTTTGAATTTCCTCTTTATGCACTTGTGGATACCTGTACTGTCTTGTATTAATTGGTATATCGTCAGTTGTTATAATTTTATGTTTCACGTCATTAGTTCCTATTAATTTCTATCCCCAGGCAAATAAAATTGATATGGAAATTTGACAACTATTCTTACTATGCTGTTTCTTTCTTCTGTATTTAGTTCGGTCAAGATGTAGTGTTTGTATTAGTTTTTGGACTCTTTCCCGTGTCAAGTCATCTCTGAGTTTTATCACTTATATTTTCTTCCCTTTTTTCTATTCTTGTTTAGACCTTCAGTTTCACCTCCTCCAGCGTCACAGATGGTAGTTCTATCTTCCTTTCCTCTTCATTACAATTTACTACAAAAATCCAGGCGATCCCGTTTCTATTTCTAACTAAGGCACTTCCAGCATATATATTTTGCTCCAAATTAAGTTTTTGTATTACTCCTTCTTTGTACCTCTCTCGGTTTGTTATTCTAACTGCAACCTGCATCCTACATCTTGCTGGGATTTTGACATAATGTTTTTCCAACGGTATACTGATATGTTTACGATTTATTTTCAAAGCATTGTCCTCGAAACAGATGGTGGCCTTGAAAGTTTGAAGAAAAATCTAAGCCCAAAATTCCGTCTTGTTTTAGGGTATATCCGGTCCAATAACTTGAAATTTACAACAAATAGAATTAAAATTAATAGAAACTTGCCCGAGGGTGATGGCTGATCCAGACGTTATTCCTGAAAGTTTATATTTAACACTTTTGTCGATTTTAAGCTCGGTGATAAACAAGATATTTTTATCAAATTAACGTCTGCGCCTGAGTCTATTAGTAGTCAGTACTTTTGCATTTTTAATAGTTCATCACTGGTAATAGTGATGCAGGGTGGCGTAACATGGTTTGATTCGGCAAGTTGTATAGACGCTTCAATTTGGGATGTTGACCGTTCCGTTTCGACTTTATTACTTTGATTTGTACCGTTATTTTGATCGCTGCCATCAGTAATAGCGGCTTGGTTTGGGTTAGAATTATTTGTTACACCCATAGTATGTTTTCGTCTACAAACAGAAGCTACGTGATTCCTTCTTCTACCGCAAGCTGTACAAAACAAATTTGAAGCTCTTACATTCCGACTTAATGTGTCCTTGACCTCCACATCGGTAGCAAATCTTAGATTTCCGGTTAAATTTATGAAAATTTTCGTCATTGTATGTCTGAGCCACGTGTACGGCAGCAACTGCAGGATGATTTTTAAAACTTGAGCCTTGACCTGGCTTGTGATGATTATTATTTCTCTTTCCTCCTTGGTAACCGCCCGTGAAATTAATGTAACCTGATGTATCATTAGTTCCCATATTATGAGCCCGAGTATTGAAAAGTGAATCCCTCTGTTCCAGTTCCTTTTCTAATTCTAAAGCTAAATCGATCGCTTGTAATAAAGTTAAAGGTTTTTGACTCGCTACCCAAAGCCCTAACTGTCCTCTTAAACCGCGTACAAAACTGTCCCGCGCTCCTTCTCGTGTGCTCGCTAATAACCCGGTTCTTATTTCTCCCGAATGTTTGTCAATAATTACTTCAGAAGTACCTTGGACGATTTCTTTGATTCTAGTTGCAAAATCTACAATAGATTCGCCTTCATTTTGATGGATATTAGAAAGAAGTGATTGCCACTGAGACAATGTGCGCCTTGGCGCTAAAGCAATTTTGAGGTTGTTCAGAACTTCTTCAAAAGTTAATTCTGATTCACTGAAACATATCTACTAGCTTTTGCCTTGAATGCGGGACTTTATTAATTGAGTCAAATACAATTTACCAGATGGATGTATCAAATTTACCGTTTGTTTGCAAAGTTCAATGAAACTATTTACCGGCATATTTTCTCCATTGAAAATAGGAATTAAACTCACTGCATCTTTGATATTCATATAAGCGAGGGTGAAAAGATCGTTTGATCTTTGAAGATTATTTGTAGCATAACTGTGTTCATTATTTTTACTAGGTAAAACAGGTGTATTGAGCAGTGTAAGATTATTGAAAGTATTAGTAATTGGGATAGAATTATCAAAAGTTGCCGAGGAAAGGCCAGACGTACTTTCAGTATTATTGTTACTAATAGGAATACTTTCGACTACTTCTTCTGGTACTGTGAGAGGGGTTTCTTCTATAGCAATGATTTTTGTGGAAGGGGTTGAAGTTGACATTTTGGTGCCGTTCATTGAGATGTAAAACCTAAATATTTCTTACTAAATTATTTAAGTTAACTAGAAATTTTATAAATTGAAATAAAATATGGATCCAATTATCCTCGGATAAAATGATAATAATTCAAATTTGTCGTTAAATGATATTGAGATTGACAGGTGTTTTGACAGCTTTTAGTATAATTTATCTTTTATAAAATTTTAATAAAATTTAAGAGCAATTTTACTTATGCAGTAACAAAACTATGATCGCAAAATTTTTAAAATAATTTTCAGTATCAACAGTTAGTCAATTTTATCAAATAGTCCCGAAATTTATCAAGCTTCTGTCGATCTCGATGTCATAATAATTGCTACTTTTACCAAAATCTTTAACTGACGTTATATAAGATTATTATTTTAAAAATCAATAGATTTCATCGCTAGCATATCATATGACTTACAATTATAACTTTACAGTTTGCAGATGTGATACAGGCAGAATACTTATAACTATTAAAATTCACTGTCACTCACAAATTGCCCTTTTAAACACTAATTTTTGCACTACCGCTAAATTCACTACACAGATGGCTGTATCTCAGGTAGCAGTTCCTTAGTAGATGACCCTCGATGGTTGGATTGGCTCGTTCAATTTCCACTTGGTTTCCTGGATCGTTGACCTCGTAGATTATTTTCAGTGGTCCTTGATTCTCGATTTTCCTCGATGATTTCGATGACCCCTGATTTTTGGTTTCGTAGATGTGTCCAATGGAAATCGAATTTGTCACCGAAATTTTGCGTTTTTAAATTTGAATGGGGTGAATTAATTAATTCACCTGAATCCCGACTACTGTGACTATCCCACCGCTGTCACCAGTTGTTATGTCCAGCGAGGTCACTAGATTGCTCGTAACGCCTCTTCTGGACTGAAGTGTGAGTTGTAGTCACGCGGGATCAATTTAAATTTATGCTTGTTGTTTATTAATTCAGTTTTTGATAATGGGATTTGTTAGATTAAATTAAGAAAAGGGGAAACTTTAGTTAGGGGGGACTGTTTTAAATGATAAATAAATAATTATCAGAGAGCTTGATTTTATTCAGTGGTTTCATCTACAGCAAGTGCTCGGTTACGGCTCTCAGGGAGAAGTGTTATTACAAGGAGTCTCGGTTTTAGGTCCGAGTTTTCCAGTTTCACTTCCTCCCTCTCTGGTTCACACCAATACACTTAACATATACATGTCTTCATCTTAACGTTTACAGAACGCATACAATAACATATATATTCGAATACACACTAATACTTATAACTTTTATATGTAGGTTTACTGTATACTTCAACTAGGTACCCACACACACAGACATATGTGAGGGCTGTCATGCTATCCTATATTATTCTTATACTTTAGATTCTTATATTTGTTAGTTACAATAGTTATTACTTTTGGTGTTTAACTAATTATTTCTACCCTTATTATTTATTATAATATTATTCTTAGTCAGTATTTTTACTATTATTATTATAGTATTATAATTGCATGTATTATTGGGTATGAAAGAGTAACAGTATTAGATTATAATATTTCTTTATATATTTTTAGTGTTGCGGCTGTGGTCCGACTTGTGCCTTTTGTATCGCATTTGCCCTGTTCCTCACCTTTCTTTAGGCTCTAAAGACAGTGACATGGGGAAACCACAGGAAAAACCCATGTCGATACAAATATATACATCATATTAATATTAATATGAATCTATCATTATTTGGTTATTAATCCATATAAAAACTATCCTTTAGTTAAACTAAAACATTAATATTATTTAATAATTATAAGATATTCTAAAAGTATTTGTTTATTTATCTAACAAATGGTCCTAGTGTTGGTTGTTTTAAGGCTTTATGTTTTCTATTTCGTATTTATTATATCTCATAATTTGTGACCTCTTGAGAATATTTAGCTAAAATGATTTTAGTTAGAAAAACCCTTAATAAAATGTTTAACACGTGTTTTCCTTTTTATGAGTTTTCACAAAGGTCTAGTTGTTAAGTAACACGTGTGCATTTTATTCAAGTACTTTTATAGTTCTGAGAAATGTTGACAAAGTTAGTTGGTTGATTGTTTATTTAAGGAGATTACTATACTTTAACTTATGTGCTACAACAATTTTGTATATAAACAAAATGCATTATTTGTAATATATAATTTATTATAAATTAAGTTAAATAATTCAAATTATAGTGAATTTGCCGCGTAATGCATCAATTCGACATCTACTATATCATCGGATATAACATAACTTTAATGAGCTATCCCGTTGAAGCTACAGTTTATGTAGAAATAATTCCCGTGCACCCTGGCGGCCATAGATGCAAGCTGTGAATTAACTTTTTTTAGTGTAGTTGCGTATCTATAGGAGGATTACTACACATTTTTATTTTATCTAGTCTGTGGCACTGGCTTTTCTCCATGAAAAAAAAGTCAGGATCGAAATTCGTGAGCACGCTATAGTTTGTGCTGATAAAATTTAATAATTTCAAGTATTTTAATTGTTATAAGTGGATATAATTAATTAATAATAGTAAAATAAAGCATGTATTACTGTTATAATATACAATTTAGGAAAAATAAGTACCGTAGAATTAAATAAAATATTCCAACCCCGAAATACCGTTCTGCTTACAGTAAACACAGTCGGTAGCCTGGCGCTCCGTTTGAACGGAACTTGGCGCCAGATTCTACCGAATCTGTGGATTTCGACGGAGAATAACATATCTCAGTTTCATCAAAATCGGAGGGGGACACCGGAGAGAGTTTCCTTGTTAGAATCGCTCAAAACACAAAGATCTGCAAAAAAAAAATTCTAGTGCCCTTAAGCTAAAAGGGCGTATCAGAAAGACACGCACCCTTTTAGCTTTTAGAAAAGTAGTACCTAAAGCTAAAAGGGCGCATAAAAAATTCAAGTTTTTATAAAAATTTGATAAATAGCTTCACGAGACATAAAATAAAAAATTTAATAAATAAAAAATATATTTTTTAAGTACTTAAACGACAAAGAAGAAATAATAATTTTAACAATACTGAAGTTAGCTGACAGCTGTTAATGTTTTTTTGATTTTTGTAACAAGGCAATTACAAGTTAAAAAATGTTTCTAAAAATTCTGACAGATAATTTTTTTTTAACTTTTACATGTGGAATGTTTTTATTAACCTTTTTTCATAATAATTTGTGTTACGTTCTGGATTTTCCAGCTCATATTTTTATAATTTACCAGGCAGGGGTCTATAGGAGATCTATAGATTCCAGGCGCACCCTGCTCTTAGATACTCTATAAATTTTTAGAATAATTATTAAGGGTATTATATTTAAAATAATACACACGATTATATAAAATTAAAGTAAATTGCTTAATTAATTATATAATTTGGGCCAGATGGTACCGGACATACGTCCGGAGCCCCAAGATGATTGTCGCCTGATTGCTCAGGGCAGACTGCTCTGGATTTGCATCCAGTACAATAGATTTTAATAATTAAATGTCGCAACGCCGCATCTCAGGTTACCCTAGTGAACACCATCGAGGCCCGAATCTCATGCAGCGTCATGAGTTTTTGAATTCGAGTGGCGATGGCGTTCGCAGAATTTCTTTATCTCCTCGTCACCCGTTAAATAATTCTTGCAACGGAATGATCGAGGTTTTATTTAATAAAAATAATTTCTAAGAACCGTCAAATAAATTTCGAAATTCGCTAGAACGTTACATTTGATTGCTATAAAATTCCAAAAAAAATTTTAATGTCTGTCAACTTCAGTGTCATTAATTTTAAGCTATTTTTATACAAGAAATGGATAAATTAATTGATCGAAAACTGAATGGGAATCACACCTGAATAAACTCGTTGTTAATTTGTTTTTTTTTTTTTTAAATTTGATGTAAGAATTTCAAAATAATTTTCAAATAAAAATGAATTGATACAATCACTCGTATTTTTCAATTTTTTAAAAATATTTTTAATTATAATTTTATGCATTTTAATGAATTGCTTAAAAAAAAATTATAGGTCCTTTTAGCTTTAGGAAATCAATGCTTCATTTTTAGGCAAAGAATATGTCTACCAGTCGATTGGTGATAAAAAAGAAAATTATGCGGCCTTTTAGCTTTGCAAAGCTAAAAAGAGCGCATACTTTGCTATGCGCCCTTTTACCTTTTGGCACGTGACATATTGATTTACAAATCTGTTAGTTTTTTTAATATCAATAATAACTAAACGAAAAAAAATTAGAAACCCATCTGAGATATCGAAATTTTAAGACCTAATATTATCTTAAAAAAAAAAAAAAAAAAAAAAAAAAAAAAGAAGAGATTGAAAAATATCAAAAAATAGAGACAGAAACAGGGTGAAAAGAATTTTTCAATAGTAAAGTACTTCCTGAACCTTCGCATCATAAGTCGTACAGCATCAATTTGTGACCGGGGTCAGTTAATTAAAAAATTAGAAAATGCTAAAAAATTCTTACACTGAGTCGAATTCAGCTGGAAGATAATTTCGTCATTAAGATTGGCTTCAATAGCTGTTTGTAAAAACTCCAACATCGTCAGCTCGCCAGATTGAAGTTTTGAGAGTTTAGCTGCCATATTGGAGTTTATTGCAACAAATTGATGCTTAACAAGCCCAAATAATGACGCTCCATCTTCTAATTGATTCCAATGATTAAGACTATCGATGTTGACTCTTCTTATTCGTTCTATAACATTAATGAATATTTATTAATAATTTTTTACATTAGTGGAATTGCTATTAATAAATATAATTTTTAACTTCCCGCTTTGAAAATTAATTATTTTCAAAAGTAGGAAGTTATTAATTTCGATCCGATTTTGAGAATGCGAGTTTTCATCAGATCTTCACGTTTTGAGGTTCCAGGGAGCCGTTTTCTTTATTCCCAGCCGGATATCGCGCCATGTGTTTGTCTGTGTGTGTGTGTGTGTGTGTGTGTGTGTGTGTGTGTGTGTGTGTGTGTGTGTGTGTATCAATTAAATTTTGCCGGACGAAATCTTTAGAATGAATCAACCAATTGAAATGAGCGACGGCGTTCAAAAGGGTTCATTGAGACTGACAGCCGATTAGATTTTTAATTGAATCTGTCGATCCGTTTAAAAGATATTCGAAAAATAAAAACCAAAAAAAAAATTTTTTTTTTTTGTTTTTTGTAAATAACTTTGCAACTACTGAAGTAATGAACTGAAGACCCTAAGAGCGTATAAATTAATTTTTTTTTTAAATTCACATACTTTTGCATGAAACGTGCAGAAGTCCAAAAAAAATTTTCCCCAAATGTTAATTTTTCGTGTAACTTAAAAAACAAAACCATAATTTTTATTATACATCCTTACGGCATCAAAGATGCATCCCGGAAGCCATAAAGGCGTATAAAACTTTTTTATTTTGCTTTTTTGCTCATTTTAGATAAAAATACGTCGATTCTCAAAAATAATGTTTTTTACCTGCCCTTAAAGACATGCAAGAAATTAAAGCGCAGGAATAAAAAAAAAGATAGATACACAAGTTTTAATAATCCGTTCAGAGGCATAAATATGGAAGTTTAGTAGTTGAAAGAGAAAGGAAAATATAAAAAATATACATCATACTTTGAAGAGCTCCGAGGACGAAAGGATGAGGAATATAAGGCAATAGGGTACAAAAGATGAACAGAAAATTATATATAAGTTAAGCTTTACAATGAGGAGATATAAAAACAGCTAAAAAAATTTAAGCCGGTTAGGAGTAACAAGATAAAAATTTTTAGTCTAGGGATGAAAGACTTTTTACCAATGTAAATTGATAATTACCTAAGTAACGAAAAATATCTGGTTTGTTACCACCAAGATTATTAGCCATGTGACGAGAGAAATTTTCGGTAATATTTATTGCTTCATCCGGTCGATCATTAAATGATAAATTCGTTGATTTTGTTGAAAGGAATTCTTCCACATTTGTGACGAATTTTTGCAATATTTCCAGTACATCATCGTACAACTCTGAAATATCATTAAGTGTGACCAATATCTCCTGAGTAGCTTCTTCGAATCTATTTACAGGTACGAGAGGTATCGTCCAACAATAGCGGAGAACATCGTGCTTCAGATCAAACTTTAGGTTCATCGATCTCCATAATCTGGTAATTAGCTGGAATTGAATAAAAAATTATTTTAGATTAATACTATTATTTATTTTTCCCTTATCTACAAATAATAATCACAAAACTATAACAAAATAGTTGAACAGCTTTGTAGGACCTTACAAAACTAAGATTCGTAAAAATTTTTCAAAAATCAGAATTTTAATATTAACTTCTTAACTTTCGAAAAATATTCAAATTTCATTGTTAAAAGTTAACATAATGTCGATTTTTAACAAATTATATAAAAAAGAATTAAATTTAAATTACATACTCTTATGTAGTGGAACCAACATCCTTTCAGGGAAACTTCGAGAAAAGTTTGCCCGATCGTGGTATGAAGTGTAGAATCCCAATCGCAAACTATTGATTTGATATTTTCCTTTATACCTGAGATGCGTAATGACAAAGTTTTCCATATTTCCAGATATAAAGATTCGGAGGTTGATTCACAGAATATGAAGAGACTCGGTAATCCCTACAAGCACAATTGATATAGATGATAAATTATCAGTCGATAAATTGACAATAATTGATTGAACGAGAAACTTTTAACTTCTTAACTTCTAGCTAATTTTTTTTATAAATAATATTCTGCAACTTACAATATTGCCTCGCCTTAAATAGATGATAAGTATCTGCGCCATCGTTGGCTTATCTGGAACACACTAAAAAATACAAATATTATTTTTTTTGAAACCTGAAAATTATGAAAATTATACAAACTTATGGCATCTGTAGTGCGATATTTTTTTTTAAATATTTCAAATTAAGGATACAGTGATTAATAAAAGATATCATTTTAATGTAAAAAAGCGTAGGGTGCTTTCAAATTAATGTTATAATGATTCTACTTGTATCAAAATAAAATATTTATATCAACGAATATCAAGCACCCCACACATAAATGGAAATAAAAATATCCCGGAACTGATTAAACGTCTCAACTTTATTGTATCTGATACTTATCTACGTGATCAAAAAATGTTGTAAATATCGTTAGTAAGATCTAAATTCTCTATGCGTGCTTCGATATATAGAATAATCAAAGCGATCAATAAATACACCGTAGATGTTGACATTTTTTGGGGGTTTGCACAAAATTTATAAATTTTTTATCCTCTATTCACAGATATTATTGGTTGTAAATAAATATAAGCTTAACATTCTACACATAATAAAACTGTAATAAATAAACTAATCCAACGTTTTGAAGAAGATTAAAATCATTTTCAAAGATTCCGTTACATGCATACATACATGCTTACATACTAAGCATATAAAAGCGTATTAATAAAAAGGTAAGCAATAACATCAACTATTTGTAGTGTTTGAGTGACCTTAGAATATGTAAAAAATTATGTTTTTTCTAGAGTTTTGGTAAGACTATACCTCATGAGTTCGTTGGATGTGAATTTCTTCAACTTCACCGATGTGCTCCATTAGCTTTTCTTCACAAAGCATTACTGCTGTTGAACCATCTTCGCATTCGATGATCCCGCGGAAAAGGCTTACAGTTTTCCGATATGTTTTTATCATGTTAGCCAATTCGAAGAAATACAATGGTGTCTGCGGCTTATCCAACTTTTTTTTTCTTGATACATGCATTTTCATCGCAGCAGGTCGCATTTTTGATTGTTCAGCACTGAAATGTATTATCTTTTGTTTACTATTTTGATTATTACATTTTTTTTTGCAGTAAAACCAAACATAATAGTTCGAAGTCACAAGTCTAATACGTCAAGGCTGTATTCTGAGCGTTACGTTATATAACGTATACATGGATTACATCGATGATATGGAATAAAAAAAAAATCGGAAGCACTACAATGGATAAAAAAGATTTACGTCTTAAAATATGCAAACGACATGGCGCTAGTCTCTGTCAGGCATGGCGCACGGTCTTCAAAAATGTTATAAGTCCTGGAAAGGTATTCGGAGATTAATGATAAAAAAAACGCTAAAATGATTGTGAAAGAAGGGCGAAGAAAAAACGAAATAACATGCTGGAAACATAAAGGAAACAATCTTAAGATGGTACAGAAGTATCAATAACTTAATTACTGGTTCACATGCAAAGAAAGTTTCAAAAAACATACAAGATGGTTAATTGGAAAAGTACAACAAGCGATTAACTCGACCCGGGGTGTAATTAAAAAATCGGGGCGATCTAAGCTAAAGGACTATACCTGCACAACACGCTAGCTAATAGTAGTGCAATGTATAGTATGAAAATGTTGGAGTAGGCTCCGAATGTAACTTAACAATGGTTGTACGCCAAAGTACATAAACTTGCATTAGATACCCGACTATCTTTAGAGAGAAGAAACTTACGTACCAAATTATCTACACATTAGGGGTAGAGCAAACAAATACCTGGTGGACATGATGATGGATGACAATCGCTGGAATAGAAAATGTCTTAGAGACGAATGTAGAAGCATTTTAAATGGGAACTCATCACAATGGAGTTAAATAATGCCCTTGACGAAATGAGATGTCGGGATATATCAGCGCTATATTTGGACTAAAATGGAGCCAGACTTCATTGAGAAACGCCTGGAGGCAGACCTGAAAGAACACAAAGACATATAAAAAACCAATAACTACAGAAAGATAATGGAGTCATCAATCAGTGAGATCTTAAATAATAGCTGCATGAAAGAGACCTGGCTTCGCATAAGATGTTAAGATTGAAAAAATAACATTACAATTCCGGAAAAGTAACTGCAGAGTATATAACATTCAATCTGAAATACTCATCAACTTCATATGCTGCAATAAAGCCAGAAAATTGTTCTCCAAAAAAATAAACACCGTGCTACAAAACCGTACGGAGAATATGCACAAAGCTGCCCTCGATGCATGCTAGAAAGAGCAGTTAAAAGGACCTCGGGTAAGAAGTCTATATCATCCTCTTCAAAGAAATAAGAAATAAAGGAGAGAATCTTTCTTTACCTGAAAGACAGGGCAACAAAAGTTAACGATTTTATAAAGTTGGAAAACCAAAGCTAAAAAAATAATCAACATCTAACAATGTTTTGCAAGACAAATTGTATTTCTGGTGAAAATAAATAATATTTTGTTGTAATATTATAAAAATATTCATAATTATTATTTTTAAATCCAAGATTGAAAATTTAATAGTACAACGATTTTAAGGAAATAACAATTACCTTTTACGGAGCTGTTCAAAAATTTCCATCGCCGTTAAATGCGTTTCTGCGACTGTATTGTCAATCCGTTCTTTTAACAATTTTTTTTTTTCGATGTTAGTTGGATTTGGATGGTTATGATCAGATGGTTTTGGCACATAAGCTTCTCCGCGTTTTTTTACAGACACAAGCACTTATAGTGAGTATGTCGATAAGTACACCTGTACGTGGGAATTTTAGCGCGTTTATCCTTGTGATACGTGTGATCTCCGAAAACATAAACCGAAGTACCAGAAAACTGACCTGGTAGTTTTACTGGTTCCATCTGAAAAAAATTTTATTAGTAAATTGGTTGTAAGTTTGAATTTATTATGCTAAAAATTTTTATTCTTTCGAATGACAATAAAATAAATAGTTTTTAAGCAGCCGCAGTGAATTATAATTGATTTCGTTATTTGTTGCCGCAATAAACGTCGATGAACAGTGCTAACTCTGATTTTCATTTTTTATAATTAGATTATAATTTTTTAAAATACAACAAATTATTAAAAATTTTAATTATACATATTTTAAACATGTTGTTGATAAATAATCAAATAAAACTTTTAATTGTCATTATTCGTTTTATTTACATTTATGGAATCTAGTACTAGGATAACCTACAAATAATGAACCGAAAATCAATTGATAATTACTTTTGTAATAATTGGAAATATTTTTATAGTAAGGTTTTGCAATTGAATTGTTAGTCGGTTCTTACCTTATAGAAAAGAAAACTTTTCATTTATGAAATTAATTATTAAAACTCACCTTTCAGAATAGCAAAGAAATTGAAACGGTGATCCACCGCTCTCTTGGTCGCCTCTTAATTTATTTAAGGCGCCACTGGATTTTTCCCACAGTATCCAGAAACTGGCCCAGAACATGGAGTGAACACTCAGGGTCGTAAGAGATTGTCAGGAAGGAAACAGAAATTATAACAAGAAATTCATTTTTACAATCCATTTTATTTAACCAACCCTTAATACACAATAAAACCCTTTACAAAATATCAAAACAACTTAATCCCGACGATATCCTCTTATGGAGCGTCCTATCACGGTTTCTATCATAGTGTCTATTTCCGAACGGTACCCTCATATGGAGCGTCTATACCGCGGTTTCTATCTTACTACCGTTGTACCCCAAATCCGGCGTCTATACAACGGCTTCTAAGTGCGCCCAGGAAGCAGAGGAGGATACCATGAATCCCTAGGCTACACTGCAATAATATTTTCTATTCCACACACACCCACAATATTTATTTAAAATACTTATGCCTATTGCACCCCCGACCCGGGCGTCTATGCAAAGGACTCTAAGTGTGCCCAGGAAGCAGAGGAGGATACCATGAATCCCTAGGCAACACTACAATACTTAACACTAACCCACCCACACTATTAATTAAATTTCCAAACACACTAAATATTTCCCCAGATTTTACAGATTAAAATTTATATATTTATTTCCCAATTTAACAAAAATTAATTTCCCAAAATTAAATGAAATCCGATTTAATACCTAGATCCATTTATTCCATTCATTAATTTGCTAAACCCGAGTTCCTAACTTGTTTCATAAATCCTAATCCAATTCCAAATTTCAAATTAAAATCATTAACTAATTTATTGCCGTGGTCTTAATAATACAACAATAAATATTTAATTACAAGAAGTCTTCGTATCTTGAATTAATAGATTAAAATCTAATGACAGAGGTCTTAATAATCTGCCAACAATGTTGGTTAAATCCGAGATTTACGAAATTTTATTCTTATTGAACTTACTTAATTTATTTTATAAGTTGTTGTGTTAAATTATTTTACTTTGGATAATTTATTTTACCAGAATTTATCAATTATTTATTTAGTTGTTCTCCGAATATTTCTAATTTGTATCCAGATTATTTTATTTAATTAAGAACTTAATTTGTTATCAACTAAAATTTATCAATTGATTTTATGTAATTAATTTTTACTAAACTGTTTTACTTGTCATTCAATAATCGAGTTTTATTTTCTCTACATTATTTTATTTTACGTTCTATTGTGTTGCACGAAAAACTTAGCATTTATTTTATTTTATTTTCTTCATGGATTATTTTCTGCCTAGCAACACAGTACGATTTTAGTCTTGACCTTGAGTGTCCTCTACCCAGCGCTTCACGCGGGACAAGATGGCTGACACTCTCGCTCGGTCTTGCGTCTCTGTCGCAAGTTTTTGGTGTAATTTTTTTTCTCTGACGAATTTTTACAAGTTTTATTTTCTACTTTTAATTAACAAATTTACACGAAAAATTTTCTAGCAATTTTGACTGATTCTAAATTTATTGCAAATGATTTTATTTTAAACAATTAAATTTTATTATAAATTATTTTCCCGAATTTAATAAATTTTACTTCAAATGATTTTTACTAAAGTTCCTCTAAAACATTTTACTGATTTTATTTTAAGCAATTAATTAAATAAATCCGACCAACTCGATTATCAACGACATTTTGTTCTACATGGCACCGAAATCATGAAATGACCAACCGAAATTATTCCTGGTAAAGTCAGTCCAAACTCTGCCTACGTAGTTAATTAACAATCCGAAATAATTCCTGGTTTTGTTAATTAAATATTTAGTAATTATCCCTGACTTGTTCTTAACTTCATTCTTAATTTTATTCTGGACTTTTCTTAATTTCATTGTGAATTTTATTTTTAATAAATTCTTACTAACCTCCTAAAGAATATTCTAAACAATATTTTAAATAATTCTTTAAATAATATCCCAAATAATATTCCAAGTAAATTCTAATAAATAAATTTCAATATAATAATTAAGTAAATTCTACGATATACTACTTAAACTAATGATTGTGACCGAACGTGAAATGGCGATGACCTTCAGCTGACTTCAATGCCTGGCTGATACCGCACCACCAAGATATTATTGAGACATTTTATTTGTACCTGGAGTTTTCCTTTACGACGCTAATGAACTCCCTCGAGGAGCTACAACTTCTTGTCGTCGTTGCTGGTACAAGTCCCTCCTTGGTGGATGAATCTACTTGGCGGCGAGACCCAGGTCATCGTCACTCGTTCCTCGAATACTTTACAAAATCTGTAACCGCAAATAAGCATTAGAAATTATCACTAATTAAAATCAATTTACGCAAGCTGGCAGAAGGCCTAGCAAGCAATAAATTAATTGATTAGTATCACTTCGTTCCACTATATCTTGAGCGAAATAAAAATAATTACCTGTGCTTTGATGTTTGTTAACTTTTGTGCGACCGTTAGATTTGACTGTTCGGTCACAATGAATCTTCTGAGCTTTGTCGGTACGTTTCTTTCTTCGCTCCGTCTCCCCCACTCACTCTCCTCGCCGACGTTTCCCTCTCAGGGACTTACTCACTAACTTATAGCTAGAGGCGCGAGTACTTCGGAGCACAGCGCTCTGGGGGATCAGTCGATAACTAACTCACGCGGATTGGAGACCTTCTCTGGGTAAAGAAGGCCCCGTGTACTCCGTTACAAAATACCATATAATAAAATACCGTTATTTTCTTTTATTTCGTTACTACGGTAATCAAGCTGTTTTTTTTTCTTGCTGGATTGTTTGCCCAGCTAGCCTCTGGGTTGTCCCGTACAGCCAATGGCTGTGTGTGATTGAAGCGTTATGATGTTATTCTCGCGGGAATTTCAAATCAATTTGAGGAGTTCTTGTCTTCTTATTATACTGTAAGATTGGAAATATTTCTGATGTCTATTGTAAATTGTGTTATTTTGTTGATTATTTTTTCATCCTCGTTGAAGGCGAGATTTAATCAAGCTGTTGATGAAAAAAAAATGGTATCTTTTGAGCCAACACCTGGAAAAAAATTTCTTAAAGAATACGATCACGTAATTATCTATGGGACGATAACCAATAAAGACTCTGAAGTTAGGGAACATCGAAATAAAAATTATTTTTATAAACTAAATAACTAATGAAGTAAATAAATAATTATTATTAAAATGAACTTCAAGTATTTCAAGTTTTTTTCATCTATTATCGATTTTTTTCAGAATTGTTTTATAATAATTTTTATGAACATGAAGTTAGCCGACATTTCAAAATTTTTAGAAATTTTTTATTGAAAAAATTTCAATTAAACAATAAAAAAAAAAAATTTCACATGTAAAAAACTTGAAAAAGTTTAAGTGCAATTTTTTAGAAATATATTTTTAGTTGTAATTTAATTAACAAAAACAATCAAAAATTTTTAGACGTCTGCTAACTTCAGTGTCATTAATTTTTTCAAGGATAAAAACAAATACATGTCAACTACTTGATTACGTTGCTAAATAAACAAAACATTACTCTTCTGTTTGTTTTTTTAAACTAATTTAAGAGAGATATAGTTGATTAGTTTTGAGAATGATAGTTCTTTTTTACTTGAGAGTGTTTCGAAGGAATAGTTAATTGGTGAGTCAGTTGATAGTTGTCAATTGATCAGTGAATAGTTGATTGTGATTGTAATTGAAAAATGTAGTAATCGGACTTTCTGAAACTAATTAAAAATAATATATTATTCGTAGTTGTTATTCAGACGAGTATTAAAACTGTTTTTATAAATATACAATGGCTCCTTCTTCTGAAAACTCCTTAATAAAAAAGTCTAAAATAATGACGATGGCTCAAAATGGAAAGACTAATAAGGAGATTATGCTAGAAGTTGGTTGTGATATGAAAACTATTAAAAAATGGACCCAGCAGTTTCGCGAGCACGGGGATCAAGGATTGATCGATGAAAGAAAAAATAATCGAGGTCCACGGAAAACGACTGGGTTGGATGACTTGACGCTCTGGAGAATAATGGATGAAAATCCCTTTCAGTCAGTGGCTCAATCAATAAATGATTCGAATTTACCGATATCCGTAAGAACTGGGGAACAGCGTTTGAATGAGAGTGGACTGATTCATCGGACTACTGCAAAGAAAGGGGACTTGACTCCACTTCATCGTCAAAAGCGAATAGAATACGCTAATAATCACTTACATTGGACTAATGATCAGTGGGGTGCAGTTATTTGGTCCGATGAAAAGGTAATAGAATTTTTTTTAATATTTAGCAGTTAGTTTATTAAATTTTTTCATTTGAAATAGATGAATATAATAATATAGTCATGGTTTATTTAAATTTAAGCTTAATTGTTGGTTTCATAATTTCGATAACCTCAAAGTTAAAAGTAATATCCGAGTAAAAAAAATTTTCTATCATTTTCAAAATTAAATACGGAGTGCATTTTGAATACGCTACATGAAGCTGTATCTAATTAATGAAATTCAAAATTTATCGAAAAAAATAACGTTAATAATTGAAAAAATCACAATCAATGATTTTATATTTTAATTATAGTTATAAAAATTTATTAATTATTTTTTTCCTTATAATTGGCTCCTTATATTTTAAACTTTCAGTCTTTTAAAGCATCGATGGATTCTCGGAGAACTTGCTGGAGACCGCCGGGTCAAAGGCTAAACCCAAAATACGTTGTACCAAATTGGCGTTCAAACCGATTGGCCTCTATGTTTTGGGGTTGTATGAGCTCACTTGGACTAATGGAATTAGTTGAAGTGGGTTCTAACTATCGGTCCCTTGACTATATTGAGACCCTGGAGACCGTGATGTTGCCTGCAGCAAGGAGAGATTTTCCTGTCGAACAGTACCCGACTATTTACTTCATGCATGATAATAGTCCAGTACATACGGCAAGAGTAGTTAAGGATTGGTTTGCGCAGCATGAAGATATTACGGTATTGGAACATCCACCAATGTCTCCAGACTTGAATCCAATAGAAAACATATGGGGTAAGAAATTAATTTAAATAATTAAAATATATATTATAATTAACAAATTATAATTAAAATATATATTATAATTTCTAGGTTTAATGGATCAGAAATGGAGTCCTGTTCAACGACCAAGGACGATTAATGAACTGCGCAATTACACCGTAGAACTATGGGAAGAATTGGGTAACCGACCAGATTATTGCCGCAACATCGTTCAATCCATGCATAAGCGCTTGGAAAAAGTTATTGAAAAAGATGGCTATTGGATTAATTATTAATTTTGCGTTTGTTAGCTACTTTGTTCAAAGTCATTCATCCTGCTGTGTTCATAGCTTTCCCATTCAAAGACAAAGAAGGAGTCTCGCTGGTCACCTGAAAGACCACCCCCTGGATCTTGCCGAGCAACCTCGCGCTCTACTGCAATCCTAACTTTGAGTAATTGTGATCAAGGCAAGCGTTACAAGCCGTCTTTTCATTATTTTGAACACCTCAGCATTAAAGGAGCTTTTCAGATTCTTAATGACAATTATGTTACCGTTAAAACTGGTACTGGGATTGTTCACCAAGCTCCGTCTTTTGGTGAGGATGATTACAGGTGGGGGTGAGGGTGGTTTTTCTTATTTTTTAATATTATTAGTTAAAAATTTTTCTTGTAAAAATGGACTGAGTTTATATTGTGAAACATCAACTTGGTTCAATGAAGTCTGCCCAGTAGACAACTACAAAAAATTCACCGAGCAACTCCGGGACTTGAAAGGTCTGTACGTGAAGACAGCAGACAAGGAGATCGTTAAAACTCTTCTAAGAAACGGCAAGTGCATAAAGTACGTAAGATGTAACCATAGCTACCCGCTTTACTGGCGATCTGACACCCCCTTGATTTACAAAGCAGTCCCATACTGGTTCATCAGGATCGAGAACATCAAGTAGAGACTCCTGGCCGCGACGTCTAAGACCTACTGGGTCCTCGACTCGTCAAGGACAAGTGGTTCGAAAACTGGCTGTGGGACGTCCGCGACTGGGCCGTCAGCAGGGACTGTTACTGGGGAAATTCATCATGAAAGCATTGACCACTTGGCCACTCCTTTTAGAAGAGGACCAGAGTTCGAGTTTTTAAAAGGATTTCTTAAATATTCAACTGCTGGTTCGGGTCCGGGTCGATGCTTTACGCCCAGATATACTACCCCATACGACAAAGTCCAAGGACTTTGAAGAGAGCTTTCCTGCGGACTTCATTGCCGAAGATATTAACCAGACGCGTGGGTGATTCTATACTCTCCTGATGATCTCGAGGCGCTGTTTGAGAAGCCGTCTTTCAAGAATCTTATATACAATGGCCTTGTTCTTACAGCTGATGGACAAAAAATTTCCAAGAGTAAGAAGAACTATCCTGATCCCAAGGAAATCATCAATCGCTTTGGCGTTAATGCATTGAGGCTGTATTTGATCAATTCTCCGGTTGTGAGGGCGGAAAATTTGAGGTTAAAAGAAGAGGAAGTGAGGGATTATTAAGGATATTTTCTTGCCTTGGTACAACGTCTTGAGATAGGGGAAAATTTTTTTGTAATAATAAAAAGATGATTGCAGCGGGTTCTGTTTTGAAGGATCTGCTTTTTAAAAGATCAATGTGAAATTAGGAAATCTTGAAATTTTGCGTGTAACGGGGTGGTTAGCCCTGTCCAATTGGTCACCCCTTTCCTCTTTGAAAAGGGCGCCACTGGGATTTTATACTCGGTGTCCCAGAAACCGGGGAGCATGAGAAGGAAAGATCGGGTCGTGAGAAGTTGAGAAAGGCTGAAAAATTAATACTGAGAAACAATTATTAACAATTTAATTATTTATTCAATATAAACAATTTTATTTTAACAAAATTCCTTAATAATATTACCCTTAAAATTAACCTATCAATTACTTAATTGTGAGGACCTCTCACCTACGCAGGCACTTGCCAAAACTTATAACTAAATATCCTTAAATTCTTTCAACTATAGATCATTACGCATCTATCTTCTTAATTTCTTAACTCTACATAGACCATTACGCATCTATCCTTAATTTCCTAATTCAATCATAGACCATTACGCATCTAGATTCCTAATTTCTAAATTTAATCATAGACCATTACGCATCTAGATTCTTAATTTCTTAAACCCTCGTCCAACTGACGGAATAACAAACAACATATTTTACCCAATAAAAACTTCTTAATTATTCAATTATCTGAACTAATTTCACATAAACAACCTCGTCTACCTGACGGAATACCATATAATCTTATTCAATTCCATATAAAATCATCCACCGGACGTTAACTTCATTTCTCAAATTTTCTTAAATAAAATTTTAACCAATTTTCCTTAAATAAATTTAATCTCCAGATTAACTAAATTTACCAAATTCACCAAATTTTCTTATCGAATTTATCTAATAAATTATCCTTAATTCAATCAATTATTTAATAATTGATTTAGCACTTTTCTAACTTAAACAATTCAATTACATTTATCCACCGGCCTAAATTTAATTTTCCAAAACTTTACAATACTATCATAATCTACTAAATTTTACGTCAACACTTGTTTACTGCAAATAAATTTTACTACATTACATAATCACTAAATTTCTGTACTAGTTCACTTACTAAATTTTCTACTAATATTTTCAATTAATAAATTCTACTGAATTTATTACAGGATTTACTAATTTTAATCTTCCTAAACAAAATTCTAAACATCAACTATTCGAATCCTAAGCGTCTCAATACAACTCTTAACTACATACATTCTAGAATGACCTTCACTGACTTAATTACGCATTTTCATTTCTTATTCAAATTTACTTTTCTTTATATCCCGAAAATTATTAACTAAATTAATTTATTATAGCCAGCAGGCCTATAATAAATTACTGATTAAATTATCTACAGTAAATTCACAAATAAACTATTAATCTCATTCTTTTAAAATAAATATCCAATAACAAAACTAGCTAAATGACCTTGGCGCATGAATCTCTAAAGTACAAAACTTGCTAATATAAAAATGACCGCTCGAGAAATTAATTTAAATTATTTCAGCCTCTTAATTAAATTAATAATCAATTTTGGCCTAAATTAATCGAAAATACCTAGAGACTCAATTATTGTTTTATCCAACGACGACTGATACTCCGGTCCAACTTGGCTGGCTCCGCCGCTTGGCGTCTTGTCGTCTCAAACCACTATGTTAGCTTCCGGTCAGGGCTTGTCCAATTCCAAATACCGTAATAAACTCCTCAGTAGTTGCTTTCTATCGTTGGCGTTCAAAACTGCACTCTCTTGACTTATCTAATCTCAACAAGGTCACTGATTCACAAAAGGCAAAAGGCCACTGGCTTCCAGAAGGGAAAAAGCCTCGATGTTTTTCGTGCTCGCTCTTTTATAACCCTCAGCTCAGGCTCTCGAACTTTCCTATTGTTACGCCCCGCTTCATTTTCCGGGAACAGTAGTGGGGAATCTTGATTAGCACGCCCGGTGACAAGTCGAAACTCTTGTCAAAAATCGAAAAGTAAGGGAAAACCCTTACCTACCGTGCGTCAATTATCGGGGTCGATAATGACCCCGGGAAGTTCGATTTTCCCTGTTACATGCGTTAGATATTGAAAATACAAAAAAATCATAGGATACCATTTTTATTGAAAAATGTTATTCTTTACAAAAAAAATCCTTATCACTTTTTCCGTGTCACTCACCTTTCAGTCAGAATTTCATAAAATCCTAGTGAAATGAAAAATTTACAAAATTTTCAATTTCCCCTGAAACTAAAATTTATTATTTCTCTCAATGAATAATGCCTTTCCAGATTCCTGATGAAGAACATCAAAGGTTTCAAATACTCAGAAAACCGTGAGTTCATCTTTAACGACAGCACCCCTTCCTCAAACAACATAATGGACCAGTGAATCCTGTCGTTCACCCAAACGCTCCTATAACTCCTGAAAGAAGAAATGAAGTTATATCAACTGTACAACGTCGTCCTGAAGCTGGTCAAGTACATCGACAACCTGACCAACGTGCGTATGAACCGCAAGTGCCTGAAAAACGAAGGCAGTTCCAAGGATTGTGAGCTCGCCTTAGCCACCTTGCTCAACGTGATCTTCATCATGGTCCGCATAAACGCTCTCTTCACCCGGTTCCTCAGGGAATTCATGTACCAGCGCCTGCTGACTCTGCTACCCTAGATCAAGAACAGTGAGAGCGTCCTCTACCAGATGATCCCCGTCCCCAAAAGAGAGCTCATCAGCGAGGAAACAGAGCGCGCTGTCTTCCATATGCAAACAGTCATCGACCTAGATCGCATTGTCTGGGATCGCAAGACAATTCTCGTGAAATATCCCCTGCCAGAGGTGATGATCATCCACCAAGACCAAAAAATCATTAACTAGGTAGTCAAGCTGGAAAAGTGCGTGCTAGAAGAACTGAATATCAAGAAGATGACTGTCACCGCCCATAAGCAAAAGTACAGCATGGTCTTCAGAGCCGAGTCGGATCACAAAACCCTCGGGGTCAGGCTTGAAGGTAAGTTCAAAGCAGTTACCCAGGCCTCAAGGAGCTCACTGATCTCCAGCAAGAGTTCATGCTGAAGAAAGACATCCTCGTGAATGGACACGTGGTAAGAGAGCAAAATTTGCGGCTGATGTTCAGCTTCTCTGGTCCCGGGGTGAAGAGCTATCCTAGAGGTACGAGACACATAGTGAAAGCAATATCGTCATTTTGTTGGACATCACTTCGGACGAGTCCATGTAGAATGAAGGAATCGCCAGCAAAATCATAAACAGGATCCACAAGCTGAAGAATAAAGCCCAGCTGGTTTTTATTCGATGCGATCCTCGATGCAGTCAGTGTCTACTATGAGATCAAGGACTCTGCGAGTGTCCTCAAGAAGGACACGGAAGGTTACAAAAAGTTCATTGAAAGAACCACCAGTTTGAACTGGCCAAGCATCCACCAGGTGATAAAGTCATTATTAAATAAATTCAGATGAAGGGCTGGGACATGAAGCTGGTTCAGGTCATGAGAGCTGCGAAGAAAAAGGACCAGCCGTTCTTAAAGTATGTCAATGTTCAGCTGGATGATGTGGAGTTCCAAGATGCCAAGCTTGGAGATGTTAGAACTGTTCTGCTTGAGAGTTCATGAGAAGGTCACCATGATGTTGGAAAATCGCAGAGGGAGGTACGGGCTGGGAACAGGTAAAGAAGAAGATTGAGGACATTTTTCAACTTGTTGATGTTCTTGAGGTTGAGCTGCTTGATGAAATGCTGCTGCAAGTAGGAGTTTGTTTCTGGATTGTGAATTGGGCTGAGTATAGAAGTTTTGATTACATGAAAAATTATCAGATAAATTACTTATTTATACATAAATATTTTATAAGGAAATTATAATTTATGTATTTTTTTATCGTCAATATTAAATGTTCTATTGTTATTATTGCAAAATTTATTTATAATTACAATTGATAAATAATTATTTTTAAAGTGGTTAAAAACTGAATAAAATAAATTGTTCTTTGTTATTTTTTACAAAAATGTTCAATTATCATCATAAAACATATCTTCGTCACTGTCATTAATAATGTCCTCGCACTCTGCATCATTAGTAGTGTGACTATCACTCTCACTGATGTTTTCACTATCGCTATTTTCTATGTTTTCGAATTCTGAATCATAAGTATTGTTACAATCACCGCGATTGTCATTATCACTAGTTGTGTCGAGGTTACTACGGCTCTCAGTGTCACTGTCACTAGTACTGTTACTGGTACTAGCACTGTCTGTCGAGTCAGAACTCGTTTTAAATAATTGCGGATTTGGAATATTTGACCAAAGGCTGCCATCGTCTAATTCATCTAATAAAAATAATGATAATAATAATAATAAAAATAAAAAATAATAATAATAATAAAATTTATGACTTACATTGTTTATGTGCCAGTTGAATTAAAATTTCTCCAGCCAATACCTTGTCAATTACAGAATTTAGGAAAACCTTCGTCGAAATTTTTTTTTTCATCAATTGGGATTGAAAGCTGCGAATTGTATTATCAACTTTTATTTGATAAGTTTTGCGTGGGATTTTTTGAGCTTCATCTCTAGATAAGCATTGGTCAGATGATTTATTTAATACCTTCACGATATTTCCTGAGTATATAAAATAAAATCAATACTTAAATTTTTTTACATAATACAAATAATTTTTTTTTTATTATAAAATTAGAATAAATTTTTTGAATTAAATTGTTTTTACCGAGGTAAGTATGTAAACTTTTCTGATGACCTAATAATCTAATAATTTGTCTTAGAAAGTCCTCCGCGACATTAATTGCTCCTTCTTCCATATTATCGTAGAATGATAATTCAGAAGAAAGTTGTAAGACCCATGCTTTTAATCTCGATAAAAAAATTTTTAATTTAATATTGTATCCTTGGCAATTAACGAAAAACTCCAATACTTTCATGCCTTCTTGTAGTTTTTCTGCAGGCAACAAAGGTACAGCCCAGGCGATTTTTAAAATGATTGGCAGTGGTTCCATAGACAAATTTAGACTTCTCCATTGTCTAGTCCATAACTAAAAAAAATTTAAGGGGGGATAGCCAATGTGAGGATCGGAAAAATAGGAGATGTTTGGGAATTTTTTTGACTGGGATAATGAAGGAATTTGGGGATCGGACTATTTTTGTTTTATAAAGAATACATTGAACATCATTCTTCTAAATTTTGATTAAAACATATCATGTTGTTACAAAGTTATAAGCATTTTTGTGGAGCACTAAAAAAATTTCCCCCACTACGGTGGGATCTGTAACTCAAAAACGGATTATCTAAAACAAAAAAACCAAACTGCGTTGTAATGTACATGCACGTGGTTATCGTTCCACGTATGGGATTTTGAAAATTTGGATTTAAAAAAAATGGCGACATATAAAAAATTTTTTCGTTTTTTTTTTCTCATTTTTTTGGAATCAAACAGCCCAAAAAAATCTTAAAAATCAAAATTTTTAAAATCCCTTACGTGCAACTATAGCTACTGAATAGACGAATACGGAAAAAAGTTACAAATCGGTTCATATTTGTGCAAATTACAGATCCCACCAGTTGAAAAAAAATAGTTTCAAGAAAAAAGCGTTTTCGTCGGAGCGCCGCGCGTGCAATGGTCATTTGACATGCTGTTACAAAAATGATTAAAACTCGAAAAAGATTCGGAATTTCATATAAAATTCTAGATACATATTTTTTAATGTATAAACTTTGATTTGATAAAAAATAAAATTTTTTTTTGTTTTATTTTTTTAATTTCACAGTCGCTATCCTCCTTAAGGGAAACAATGATAATAACAAGATGCAGTCATTATACAACTGTTGACAATTACGAATCAAAAATAAATTTTTTTGAAAAACTTTGAGCTTTCAAAAGAATAAGCGCAAGAACCATCTTTAACTTTTTTATAATTTTGATTTTTGGCAAGAAAATATAAAAATTTTGAAGCTCAAAAATCTTATACGAAAATATTTTTAGCGAGTTTAAAAAAATTAAATTTGTTAAAAAAATCAATTTGTGATAATAAATATTGAAAAATATCTTAAGTTTTTTTTTGATAAACCAGTTTGTCGGAACAGATTTAATTAAATAAAATATATAAAAATTTTAATAATTCTAAAATACAGTACTCTCTGATACTTCCTATCATGAGTCGTGCAAAAGAATTTATAAAAAGTCAGATAAATATTATATAATTATTTTTACTCACTTTAATAAAATGAAACCATGATCCTCTGATCTGCACTTTAGGAAGCTTCTTCTTCGTGGCAATGATGAAGTCATTTTCGTAATTGCAAACAATACGTTTTAAATTCTTCTTTAGTTTAGTTATCTTGGAGCCCAGAAAATCCCATATCGCGCTGTATATTTCTGCCGAATTGGTACTGCATATTATAAATAGTGCAGGAATACTCTGTAACAATTGAAATATTATAAAAATAAATAAAATTTAAAATACTATAAAAAATTATTTATTATGTAAAATCGTACCTGATTATTTTTTTCAAAACGAAAAGTTAATAATTGAGAAAAACCCGGAGAACGTGGAACGGACTAGAAAAAATAAGTTTAACAATAAATAATAATAAGAAAAAATCATTATAATTATGAAAATAATTAATATTGTCAACGAACCAAATGTGAAGCGGCCACATTTATTTCTTCCACCACGCTTAAAGCTTTTAACAAAATCAAATTTGTAAAAAAAAATGCCACAGAACCATCGGTGGTCACTGTACTCCCCAGATAATTATTTTTAAGAAAGTTGTAATTTTTTATTGAATGAAGAAGCAAACTTATGGTCTCCGGTGGTTGAGGTACATCACTCTTACGTAAACGATAAATAATCGCTTTTGAAGCGTTTACTTCTTTGATCGATGGCGGAGATTCACTATAAAAAAAAATTGATATTTTTATAACTACATAAAAATACAAAATCAACTATGAAATAGTTAATTACACTGACAATTAATCAAAGAATAGATCAAGTAAATTTTTTAAATAAAAAAATTTTTCTTAGAATAAAAAAACTAGTAACCTGGAGCCACTAAGAGACTGCTGAAAATTCCGAACTATAATAAATAAAATTTTCGTTAATTAAATAATAACTTTTGTTAAAATGCACTGTACTATCTTAACTATTGATATTTTTATAGATATAAGCTCATTCCGGTGTTATACTCATGAAGAGCTTTCTTTTCAGTACCCACATGCGTTTTTGTTATATTTTTTATATATACATACATATATAATATGTATATATGAATATATAAAATACATAAAAAATTCATGTACACTCGAATACTCGAATGAAAGGACTTGAAGAGTGTATTGTCGGGGTGAGCTTATAACTTAAAAAATACCAATAGTTAACAAGATACAAGGTCATTTCTTAATTATGTAGCTAAAGCTAGGTCATTCGACTGCAGCCAAAATAGATATCATAATAAATAAACAATCGGTGAAAATAATATAAAACGTTGAGAAGGGACAAATTCAAGTAAAGACCTTTCCAATGACACTAAATTTCACTTAAGAAACTGATTGTATCTTACGATTATCTTGGAAACAAAAATTTTCTTATTCTCTGAATAATATAGATGACAAAAAAAATTTGTAGGTGATTTTGTTCTTTAAAATAAATTAATAAAAATTATAATAGTTTTATTGTATTATATTAAAAACCTTACTTAATATATGTTCTGGCAACCGCTTCATTAGGAGAATGCGTCAACGAATTAGTTTTAATATTTTGAATTACTTTTCGTCTCGGTAAAGTGTTAGGTTGTGGATGATTGTGAAGATCTTCATCGACAAGAATATTTTTTTTTTGCACTATTCTTAAAACACACGGACATTTACTAAATGCCGTGGCTGATGCACAATTAAATTTTTTACCGTTCCGAGGATCTTTATGGTATAAAAATTTATTAAATTCAAAAACAAAAGTACCTGGTTTTTGACCAGGATGCTTTTTTAATTCCGCCAAAGACATTTTACTCAACAAACTGAATAATGACTGATGAATGTCAGGTAAGCGTAAGTTTCTCGTTAAGAACAAATGAATAATGATATTTCATACATGTCTTTTGTTAAACAAACGGATATATATATATATATATATATATATATATATATATATATATATATATATATATATATATATATATATATATATATATATATATATATATATATATATAGTAAATGTAGAAAAATACATAAAACAACAAACAATTTAAAAAAAAAAAAAAAGGAAACTTAATTATCACAATTTTAAAAATATTTAAAAATTTTTTTTTAACTCTTTAAAATTTGTTAACATTGTGATAATAAATTTTTTTTTTAATTGTTCGATTTTTTATATAAAAAAAAAAAATATGAATAAAATCAAATAGAAATTTTTTCCAAAAAAAAAGAAAATTGAAATGTTTGACCTCACTTGTGAACAATTAAATCGTTTTTTTTTGTATGTTAAAAAATGTCAATAAAATCAAAAAAACATATAATTGAAATTTTGTCCAAAAACTTGTAAGCAAATATTTTTTCCAACTTTTAAAGGTGAAAAAGCCGTCAAAATCTTAATTTTTTTCTTTCACGACATTTATTAATATAAATGCACCTTATAAACAATCAGAATTAAAACAAAAAAAAAAGTAAGAATTTAAATTTTTTACCTAGTTATGCCCTGAAATTGAGTTGACCCCACTTGTCCACCAATAAAAAGTTTGCTGCAACAAAGAAAAAATAAATAATTTAATTAATAAAAATTCCTTCCTTGGATGAGTTTTTTCAATATCATAGTCAAGTCTGCTAAAATTTTTTTTTTTTCAATTTTTTATTAAGAAAATTCGAACGAAAGAATGTTTTTAAAAAATTCTATTTTCAAGTTTTTTATAAATATTAGAAAAAAAGTAGTAAAAAAAAAATAAAAAATTTTTTTAATAAAAAAATATTCAAAAACTTTTTCTATAAAAAAAAAAACAAAAAATTGTGTTTATATAAAATTTTTCTATTTAAGAAAAAAAAATTTTTAATAAGAAAAACTTTTTAGAAGAAATAAAAAAAATTAATGAAAAAATTTAAATGTAAAATATTTAACTTGTGAGCCAACTTAAAATTTTCAAATTCCCAAAATTAAATGAAGAAATGTTATATAAAAAAAAATAAATAATCGCCATTAAGAGACTTCTGGTTACCATCACTGCCTGATCTGTAAAACGGAAAAAAATAAATTATTTAAAAAATTCTCAATAAACAAAAAAGCAGTTAAAATTAAGACTAATATTAAATATTAATTATTAGAATAACGATTCAAAATTTAAATATTCAACTTTTATAATTTGGACTTTAACAAACGATTTGACGCAGCGTACAAGAATTTTATAGCAACTCAATAATTACAATAAAAATTATTAATCATCAATTATTCAAAATAATTAATTTGCAAAACTGACTCGAATCCCCTGGAATGATCTAGAACTACTGTTAAAAAATACACTAAAAATAATAGTAACAATAATAATGAAAGTTGTTAATTTATTAACAGTTTACACTTTAACATTAAGGAATTACTTTTATTTACTTATCATCATCATTAATCCAAATTTTTTTATCGTATTTCCAACTGAATTCAACAATTGTATTTATTTATTTATTAATATGATAAACAATTCCTGTCATACCTTTGTATAAGGTAGCTCGGTGGGTCTGTAAAGAAATACCGATTAGATAATATTTATTACTTTTATAAATATTAAAGTCTGGTAAAGAACTAAAAAATGATCCAAATTTCGATTTTTTTTTAATATTCTGAGACAAAAAGAAAAAAAATTAAAAAAAAAAATAATAAAAAAACACATTTAAGTTTTTTCAAAATCATCAAATTGAAAGAACTCAAAAAAGTGAAAAAAAAAATTAAAAAAAAATATTTATTTACACGAAAGCACCAGCGCCACACTCAGCCACACTCACTGCCCAAGCGGTATGAAATTTTATATATTGCAGATACTATAGTAATTTTACATTGACTTATTTTTACATAGAGATGTCGGAGCATGGTTTTATTTTAACATTGAAATATTTTTTCATAGACTTATTAGCGGATAGAATTATATTACATAGAGATATTTTTGCATGGATTTATTTTTCAATAGACAAATTTTTCATATATAAATAATCCCTAGAAATATATTCCATATAAATGTCTGACATGGAGTTATTTACATAGAGATGTTTTGTGCACGTTTGTTACTGTGTACGGGAGAAATACATTGCGCCGACTGTACTAAGGACCTGATGAGAAGAGTAACACATGCTTGTGATGCCAGTATGCCTCGTAAACGTGGCATAAATTCGAGACCTTCGGTGCATTGGTGGAACGACCATATCAGCGTCCTCCGTAAAGAGTGTCATAGAAAGAGAAGAATCTCCCAGCGCGGCTATCAACGGCTCAACTCAGTGGAGCTGATCGCAGAGTACAAAAAGGCGCGTCGTGAACTGAATAAAGCCATCAAAGAGAGCAAAAGAAGATGCTGGAAAGAGCTTATATACGAGGTGCATAAAGACGTGTGGGGTAGGCCTTATAAGGTGGTTATGACCCACCTGAAAAAACAACAAATGCCATCACCTACGTGTCCTCAACTTCTTCAGAAAATCGTCACTGCACTGTTCCCATAGCAACGCAACTTCGATTACCAGTTGGCGCCAGGCAAACTGGACGACATTCCACCTGTCACTGAAGAAGAACTACTGAAGGCCTGTAACCGTGTAGGGAATAATAAAGCGCCGGGATTGGACGAAATCCCTAATATAGCCTTGAAAACCATCATAAAGGCAGCTCCAACATTATTCCTCGACGCTTATAATGCATGCCTCAAGGAGGGGACTTTTCCTCGTAAGTGGAAACAGCAACGATTGGTACTGTTACCTAAAGGGAAGAAACCACCAGAAGAACCGTCATCTTACCGACCACTTTGCATGTTAGATACGGCGGGTAAGATATTTGAGCGCATAATTCACCAGAGAATTGAAGCAGTAGTCGACCCACTCCTGGCAGACAATCAGTATGGATTCCGGAAAGGACGATCAACCCTGGACGCAATCAAACAGGTTGTTGATACGGCCAAGGAAGCAATCGCAGGAACCAGATGGAAAGGTGGAACGAAGAAGTATTGCCTCGTGGCGACACTAGACATCAGAAACGCAATCAACTCCGCCAATTGGAAATGCATCATGCAGGCCCTCCAAGAGAAGAATGTACCAGAATACCTGCTTAAGATCGTAGCAAGCTACTTTGAAAACAGGGTCCTGAAGTATGACACGAAGAACGGTCCGAGGGAGTATGATATTACTGGAGGGGTACCACAAGGTTCAGTTCTAGGCCCGCTCCTGTGGAACATTATGTATGACGGTCTATTAAGACTAACTCTGCAAAGAAACGTCAAACTCGTAGCATATGCAGATGACGTAGCCGTAGTGATCGTTGCCAAACACTTTGACGAGATAAATCATATGTTCGATCTCACTTTTGAGCACGTTAACCGGTGGATGGACGCAGTGAACCTGCAACTGGCGCAACACAAGACTGAGGCAGTACTTATTACCAGCAGAAAAGTGGTAGAGACCATTAAGCTGAAAGTCGGCGAACAAGAAATCACATCACAATCTTATATCCGATATTTGGGAGTGATGCTTGATGCCCGACTCAACTTCAAGCAGCAAGTGGAACATGTCAGTTCCAAAGCGTCAGTAGTGAGGGCTAGTCTCGCACGAATGATGCCGAACGTCGGAGGCCCAAAACAGAGCAGGAGGCTATTATTGTCATCAGTAGTCATATCGGTGCTCACTTACGGAATATCCATTTGGGCCGACGCATTAAAGACACAAGAATCATGGAGAAAGGCTGGACCAGTATATCGACTGAGTGCCCTACGAGTAGCTAGTGCCTTCCGCACTATATCAGAAGAAGCAGTGTACGTCATTGCTGGAACCCTACCTCTTAGAGTTCTAGCAGAGGAAATACGGGCCCTTTACCAACGAAAAAGGTCAACTGCACTGATCTCTGAAGAACTTAGAATTGAAGAACGGCAGAAGAGCATAGGCCGATGGCAACTACAATGGGATGCTGCAGAGAAGGGTAGGTGGACGCACCGTCTCATACCTCGGATCGACATTTGGCTTAACCGGAATCACGGTGAGGTCAATTACTATCTTACGCAGATGTTGTCGGGACATGGGTGTTTTCGAGAGTATCTACACCGCTTTAAGCACGATGACTCTTCGGAGTGCCCGTCCTGCCAGGAGCTGCTGAAGACGCGGAGCACGTCTTCTTTGTATGTCCTCGTTTCGATCCACAGCGTGAACAACTGGAGAGGATCCTGAACCAGAGAATGCAACCAGATTCACTAGTAGAAGCAATGTTGTCATCAGAAGCTGCCTGGAACGCTACCAACACGTTTGCAACAGAAGTCCTTAAAGACTTGCGTTCCACCGAAAGAAAAAGAGCAAATAGCAGAAGATAGAAGGAAGGTAGTTAACACCTTAGCTACCAGAAGGAAGAGCAGTAGCTAGATCCTCCCTTCACGAAGTAATGCCTGACGGCGGTTTCCATGAGGGATTAGAGAAAAAAAGGAAAAGGGGTTTAGGGTTTAGTAGGTAGGGGCGTTAGTGTCGAGTTAGTATGACGCTGCGTCGAGTCGCCACATATCCAGGCCAAACAGCTATGCCTAGAATCCGTAAAAAGGATTCCCCCCCTAAAAAAAAAAAAAAAAAAAAAAAAAAAACACACACACACACACACACACACATACATACAGACGCCGTGACAACCTCGCGGGGATAGTCAGGGAAGCTTCTTGTGACCTTCAAATGTCGAGATCTGATGAAAACTCGGTTTTTGCAAAACGGGGTGAAATAAATAACTTCCCGATTTTTGAAAATCTTCGATTTTCGTAGCGGGAAGTTAAAAATCAGTTGTAAGGGACAGTAAGAGGCTCTGGGTGGCTGTGACTGAATTTTATTTTTTTTTTCGATGACTGGAGTAATTATTCATTGAAAAATCAGTCGCAGGGGTCAATAAGAGGCCCTGGGTGGCTGTGACTGAATTTTTATTCTTTATTAGAATAATAAGAATAATTTCTAATCAAAAAATCAGTAGCAAGGGTCACTAAGAGGCTCTAGACATCTGTAGCTAATTTTTTATTTTTAATTAGAATAATAAAAATAATTATTGATTAAACAATCAGTAACGATGGTTAGTAAGAAGCTCTGGGCACCTGTGACTGAATTTTATTTTCTATTAGAATAATAAGAATAATTTATAATCAAAAAATCAGTAGCAAGGATCACGAAGAGGCTCTGGACATCTGTAGCTGATTTTTTATTTTTAATTAGAATAATGAAAATAATTATCAATTGCAAAATCAGTAGTGAGGATCAGTGAGAGGCCCTGGGCGGCTGTGACTGAATTTATATTTTTTTTTAGAATAATAAGAATAATTTCTTATCAAAAAATCAGTAGCAAGGGTCAGTGAAAGGCTCTGGGCGTCTGTAGCCGATTTTTTATTTTTCATCAAAATAATAAAAATAATTATTGATTAAAAAATAAGTACCGAGGGTTAGTGAGAAAATCTGGGCGGCTGTGACTGAATTTTATTTTTTTTTTTCAATTACTGGAGTACTTATTGATTGAAAAATCAGTAGTGAAGGTCAGTAAGAGGCTCTGAACGTCTGTAGCTGATTTTTTATTTTTAATTAGACTAATAAAAATAATTAATAAAAAAAAAATCAGTTGTAAGAAACAGTAAGAGGCTCTAGGCGGCTGTGACTGAATTTTATTTTTTTTCAATTACTGGAGTAATTATTCATTGAAAAATCAGTAGCGAGGGTCTGTAGGAGGCCCCGGGCGGCTGGAACTGAATTTGCATTTTTTATTGGAATGAAAAGAAAATAATTTCTAATCAAACAATCAGTAGCGAATGTCAGTTAGAGGCTCTGGACGTCTGTAACTGATTTTTTATTTTTATTAGACTAATTGAAATGATTATTAATATGAAAATCAGTTGCAAGGGACAGTGAGAGGCTCTGGGCGGCTGTAACTGAATTTTATTTTTTTTTTCCAATTACTGGAGTAATTATTCATTGAAATATCAGTAGCGAAGGTCAGTAAGAGGCCCTGGGCGGCTCCGACTATTCATTTCTTATTAGAATAATAAGAATAATCTCTAATCAAAAAATCAGTAGCGAGGGTCAGTTAGAGGCTTTGGAGCTCTGTAACTGATTTTTTATTGTTCATTAGAATAATAAAAATAAATATTAATTAAAAAATCAGTAGCAGCGAGGGTGAGTGAGGAGCTCTGGGTGCCTATGACTGAATTTTATATTTTATTAGAAATATAAGAATAATTTCTTATTAAAAAATTAGTAGCAAGGATCAGTAAGAGGCTCTGGACATCTGTAGCTGATTTTTTACTTTTATTAAGAATAATGAAAATAATTTCTAATCGAAAAATCAGTAGCTAGGGTCAGTAAGAGGCTCTAGACATCTGTAGCTAATTTTTAATTTTTAATTAGAATAATGAAAATGATTATTAATTAAAAAATTAGTAGCAATGGTCAGTGAGAGGCTCTGGACGTCTGTAACTGATTTTTTATTTTTAATTAGAATAATAAAAATAATTTCTAATCGAACAATTAGTAGCGAGGGTCAGTAAGAGGCTCTGGACGTCTGTAGCAGTTTTTTTATTTTCAATTAAAATAATGAAAATAATTATTAATTAAAAAATCAGTAGCAAGGATAAGTAAGAGGCTCTGAACGTCCGTAGCATATTTTTTGGTTTTAATAAGAGTAATAAAAATAATTTCTAATCAAAAAAAAAGTTCCCAGGGTCAGTAAGAGGCTCTGGTCGTCTGTAGCTGATTTTTTGTTTTTTATCAGAATAATAACAATAATTAATAATTCAAAAATCAGTAGCGAGGGTTAGTAAGAAGCTCTGGGCACCTGTAACTGAATTTTATTTTTTATTAGAATAATAATAAAAATTTCGAATTAACGAATCAGTAGCAAGGGTTAGTACGGGGCTCTGGACGTCTGTAGCTGATTTTGTATTGTTAATAAGAATAATGAAAATAATTATTACTTATAAAATCAGTTGTAAGGGACAGTAAGAGGCTCTGGGCGGCTGTGACTGAATTTTATTTGCTTTTTCGATTACTGGAATGATTACTTATTGAAAAATCAGTAGCGCGGGTCAACAAGAAGCTCTGGGTGGCTGTGACTAAATTTTTATTTTTTATTCGAATAATAAGAATAATTTCTAATCACAAAATTAGTAGCGAGAAGCTTCGGACGTTTGTAGCTGTTTTTTTATTTTCAATAATAATAATGAAAATAATTTTAAATCGAACAATTAGTAGTGAGGGTCAGTAAGAGGCTCTGGACGTCTGTAGCTAATTTTCTATTTTTAATTAGAATAATGAAAATAATTATTAATTATAAAATCATTTGCAAGGGACAGTAAGAGGCCATGGGCAACTAAGACTGAATTTAATTTTTATTAGAATGATAAGAATAATTTCTACTAAAAAAATCAGTAGCAAGGATCAGTAAGAGGCTCTGATCGTCCGTAGCATATTTTTTACTTTTAATAAGAGTAATGAAAATAATTTCTAATCAAAAAATAAGTTGCCAGTGTCAGTAAGAGGCTCTGGACGTCTGTAGCTGATTTTACATTTTTAATTAGAATAATGAAAATAATTATTAGGTAAAAAATAAATAGCGAGGGTTAGTGAGAAAATCTGGTAGGCTGTGACTGAATTTTATTTTTTTTTTCAATTACTGGACTACTTATTGATTGAAAAATCAGTAATGAAGGTCAGTAAGAGGCTCTGAACGTCTGTAGCTGATTTTTTATTTTTAATTAGACCTATTAAAATAATTATTAAAAAAAAATCAGTTGTAAGGGACAGTAAGAGGCTCTGGGCGGCTGTGACTGAATTTTATTTTTTTTTTAAATACTGGAGTAGTTATTCATTGAGAAATCAGTAGCGAGGGTCTGTAGGAGGCCCAGGACGGCTCGGACTGAATTTTTATTTTCTATATATTAGAATAAAAAAAAAAATAATTTCTAATCCATCAATTAGTACCAAGGGTCAGTTAGAGGCTTTGGACGTCTGTAGCTGATTTTTTATTGTTCATTAGAATAATAAAAATAAATATTGATTAAAAAATCAGTGGCGAGGGTTAGTGAGAAGTTTTGGGTGCCTATGACTGAATTTTATTTTTTATTAGAATTATAAGAATAATTTCTTATCAAGAAATCAGTAGCAAGGATCAGTAAGAGGCTCTGGACGTATGTTGCTGATTTTTTACTTTTATTAAGAGCAATGAAAATAATTTCTAATCGAAAAATCAGTAGCTAGGGTCAGTAAGAGGCTTTGGACATCGGTAGCTGATTTTTAATTTTTAATTAGAATAATGAAAATAATTATCAATTAAAAAATAAGTAGCGAGGGTTAGTGAGAAAATCTAGGCGGCTGTGACTGAATTTTATTTATTTTTTAATTACTGGAGTAATTAATTATTGAAAAATCAGTTGCAAGTATCAGTGAGAGGCCCTGGGCGGCTGTGACTGAATTTTTATTTTTTATTAGAGTAATAAGAATAATTTCTAATCAAAAAATCAGTAGCGAGGGTCAGTGAGAGGCTCTTGACATCTGTAGCTGATTTTTTATTTTTCATTAGACTAATAAAAATAATTGTTCATTTAAAAATAAGTACCGAGGATTAGTAAGAAAATCTGGGCGGCTGTGACTGAATTTTTATTTTTCATTAGGATAATAAGAATTATTTCTAATCGAAAAATCAGTAGCAAGCGTCAGTGAGAGGCTCTGGACGTCTGTAGCTGAATTTTTATTTTGAATTGGAATAATGAAAATAATGATTAATCAAAAATTAGTTGTGAGAGATAGTAAGAGGCTCTGGGCGGCTGTGACTGAATTTTTAATTTCTTTCCTATTTACAAATAATTTTCAATTAAAAATTAGTAGTGAGATTCATACAGATTCTCTGAGCAGGTGTTTTTTGCAGTTGATTAATAAAATTATCATTATAATTAGCAAAATAAATAAATCATTATCTCAGACGCGTTAAAAACAGCTTATTTATTTTGGTTAATTCATAAAATTATAATCATTTTTACTATTAAAATGAAGAACTGATAAACTTAGACGGGTTAACAGAGCATCAGTTGGCTGATTCATTTCTTTTAATGAACTTTTCTTTTTTTTCTTTTGTTTTCGCGTTTCAGCGACTCATTATTTCCGATTTCATTTGTTTTTTTGTGCGTCTCTGGGCTTACTGTTTTTCGTCGTCAGTCGTTTCCGAATTCATCGTCAGCGAACATCATTATCATGCCGTATATGTCTGCCGATTACACTGAGATGATAATCTTTTATGGCGACTGCACGCGTATATCGCGAAAGTTTCCCAAATCGCGATCGTTATCCGGAGAAGAATACGATCCTTCGTGCTGTTCAGCGCTGTCGTTAAACCGGTAATTTAATGCCAAACAACGTCGAGCGAGTCGGTCGACCTTATGACGTCCGTAACTTTGTCAACGAAGAGCGCGTTTTCGCTGCCGTCCGGGCGGATCCTGGTACGAGTACGAGACGGTTAGAACGTCGAATTCACATTTCACGTTCTATTATTAACCCTATTACTCGCACCGAGAAGATCCATCCGTACCGCAACAGAAAAGTGCAGAAATTAGAAGCTAGATATTATCGTTTGCGCATGGACTTCTGCCATTTCATTCTTTACTCCAACGACGCGGTTCCGGATTTTTTTTGCGGAATCTTGTGGACTGATGAGTCACTTTTCACCAGAGAGGGGTGCTTCAATCAGCATAATACTCATTGGTATGCAGAAGAAAATCCGCACATGACGGTGAACCGGAACTTCCAAAATAAATGATTAATGTCTGGGGTGGAATCATCGGCGACCACGTAATTCTCAACGAATTACTCGAAACAATGGACGTAAGTTGAGATTTAAATATACAAGCAATAAATTTTACGTATTCAGGATTAAAATTGAGTCTTTTTGTAAATTGATTAAGAGTTTCATCATTTATAAAGTCGAGCTATTTTTACGCTAGTGATTTTCTGTATAAATGAAATAATTAACTTTCCCATAATCAGTTACGTCGTCCTCGTCGGCCTTGAATCTTCCTTAACTTAATTCATCCCTCTCGGGTACCTTTTTCCTAGTTTTTTACAGCAAACCATGAATTTTCCTTATTACAGAGCACCCAATGCCTAACATTCAACTCCTTAACAAACAGCTCAACTCCTTAACAAACAGCCGACTTGGTTCCAGCATGACGGAGCACCAAGTCACTATGCTGGTAAAGTGCGAGACTTCCTCAACGACACGTACCCTCAGCGTTGGTTGGGACAAAACGGACCGCGAAGGTGGCCCCCGAGATCACCTGATTTGACGCCACTGGACTACTTTTTGTGGGGGAATTTCAAAGAGATGGTCTATTTCGATGAGCCCCAAGATTAGATGGAGACTGTAGCGCGCATCCATGGAGCTCAGACAACAGTCACACCGCAAATGCTACAAGCTGTACGAGACAATTTCCTCAAGTGATGTCGTCTCTGTATCCAGAAAAACGGAGAACATTTTGAACACTTGATAGACTGAACAATGACTATTTTTTTTCTATTGTACAAATAATTTTAATTTTGAATATTTCACAAGTAATCATTATGATTCTATTGGTTAAGCTAAATAAATCAGCTGTTGATCATCTTTTAAACTGTCTGAGTAGATAATTTATAAATTTCACTAATAACAATAAATATTTTATCAATCAACCGGAATGAATGGGCTATCGATACTTTTCCGTTTTCTCCGAGTCGACCTATGAGTTATTTTAATAATAATAGTTAATATTTTATCAATTAACCAAAATAAATGGGCTATCGATACTCTCTCGTTGCCCGTGAGTCAACCTGTGACTCATTTTGATAATAATAATTACTATTTTATCCATTAGCCGGTATAAATCAGCTGTTAAACATCTTTTGACCCGTCCGAGTTGATAATTTACTAATTTCACTAATAATAATTAATATTTTATTAATTAACTGAAATAAATGAGCTATCGATTTTCTCTCTTTTCCCTTGAGTCAACCTGTGACTTATTTTGATAATACTAATTACTATTTTATCCATTAGCCGGAATAAATCAGCTGTTAAACATCTTTTGACCCGTCCGAGTTAATAATTTATTAATTTTACTAATAATAATTGATATTTTATTAATTAACCGAAGTAAATCAGCTGTTGACAATCACGTAACCGAA
Organism: Cotesia glomerata; assembly: GCF_020080835.1. Taxonomy (NCBI): domain Eukaryota; kingdom Metazoa; phylum Arthropoda; class Insecta; order Hymenoptera; family Braconidae; genus Cotesia; species Cotesia glomerata. Next base: position 13,626,300 of record NC_058163.1, read on the forward strand.
CTGCGTTAATGTAATGATAATCGTTTAATATCACCAATAATGATTGTGATTTGATTAATCAACTCAAAGAAATTGGACACTCAGTGCATTTTTAATCCAAAATTATTTGTTATTCCAAAAATAAAATTACAATCCATTCGCGGCTGCCTAGTTCTACTGCTTAACCCTTGCTTCTAATTTTTTTCATCGAAAATTACCTCAATTCCATCAGATAAAAATAACAATTCTGTCTCTTACTAACTCTCGCTAATTACTCCACTAATTAAAAAAAAAAATTAGGAAAACGGTTGACGCCCTTTCGAATGGCACCAACCACGATGAAATCGGTCAAGCCGTTCAAAAGTTATAAGCGGTTCACATACTTTCACACACACACACACACACACACACACACACACACACACACACACACACACACACACACACACACACACACACACACACACACACACACACACACACAACCAGAAGGAAGAGCAGTAGCTATATCCTCCCTTCACGAAGTAATGCCTGACGGCGGTTTCCATGAGGGATTAGAGGAAAGAAGGAAAAGGGGTTTAGGGTTTAGTGGGTAGGAGCGTTAGTGTCGAGTTAGTAT
>NC_058163.1:13628286-13768286 GCF_020080835.1 Cotesia glomerata
GATACAATTTGGATCGATTTGGACTGATAGATTTCGAAAAATCTAAAAAAAAAATTTTTTCAAAAGTGGTTTGTTGGAATAACTTTCGAACGGCTTCATCGATCAACTTCAAAAACTAATCAGCTTTTAACCTCAAAAAACCACGTCGATCGCCACCAGTCCGGTCAAAATCGGTTGATTCGTTCGAGAGATATCGTGAACGAAAGAAAACCGAAAAAAGTGTTATTTCGGAATAACTCCAAAATTCATAGCGCGATCAATTCAAAATTTGAGATTCTTTCTGAGGCTTGAAAAACTGCGTCAAATGCTGCCAACCGCGTGAAAATCGGTTTATTCATTCAAAAGTTATTGCGGTTTAAAAATTCAAAAAATAGTGTCATCAAATCCCTATCAGACTTTTGAGCTCGAAGAGCTCAAAAGCATAGAAAAACAATCTCTTTGAGCTTGGAGAGCTCAAAATAACCCATAAATTGTATTTTTGAGCTCGAAGAGCTCAAAAACGCCATTGGTGCAATTTTAAGCGCCTAAGTATGGAATTAGCGGGAAGTTGCAGGGATGGCCTTCAGGGTCAACCGTTTTCCTAATTTTTTTATTAATAATTCATTTCATTTTTCTAATTAAAAATAAAAAATCAGCTACGGATGTCCAGAGCCTCTTAGTGACCTTTGCTACTGATTTTTTGATTAGAAATTATTCTTATTATTCTAATAAAAAATAAAAATTCAGTCACAGCCGCCTAGGGCATCTTACTGACCCCTGCGACTGATTTTTCAATGAATAATTACTCCAGTAATCGAAAAAAAAATAAAATTCAGTCACAGCCACCCAGAGCCTCTTACTGTCCCTTATAACTGATTTTTTAATTAATAATTTATTTCATTATTCTAATAAAAATAAAAAATCTGCTACAGACGTCCAGAGCTTCTTACTCACTCTCGCTACTAATTTTTTGATTCGAAATTATTTTCATTATTCTAAAAAAAAAAAAATTTCAGTCATAGGCACCCAGAGCTCCTCACTAATCCTCGCTGCTACTGATTTTTTAATCAATATTTATTTTTATTATTCTAATGAACAATAAAAAATCAGCTACAGACCTCCAAAGCCTCTAACTGACCCTCGCTACTGATTTTTTGATTAGAGATTATTCTTATTATTCTAATAAGAAGTGAATATTCAGTCACAGCAGCCCAGAGCCTCTTACTGTCCCTTACAACTGATTTTATAAGTAATAATTATTTTCATTATTCTTATTAACAATACAAAATCAGCTACAGACGTCTAGAGCCCCGTACTGACCCTTGCTACTGATTCGTTAATTCGAAATTTTTATTATTATTTCAATAAAAAATAAAATTCAGTTACAGGTGCCCAGAGCTTCTTACTAATGTTATGTCCAAGGGCGTTTTTTGAGCGGTAGCGTAAACGGTGGAGGTTTGGACTAACAGTTTAAAGAATACGCAACGGAGGTTTTAATTCCGTTGTTTTAATTATTTTTGTGGGACGTTTTCGATGTACGAATTTACCACGCCTTCGTTTGAGACTGTACACGGATTTTAGTTAGGAGTATATGTACTTACTACTTGCTGGATTATTTCTTAGGATCGGATCCGTGATTCCGGGGCTGATCGTAGTGCCTTTTCCTTGATTGGACCCTCTGTTGGTATTTGCAGCGAATGGATGTGGATGGATTTGGGCTGCTTATTCTAAGGGCTTCTTATTTTTATGAAATGAATTTATTTAAAACAGATTTCACTTCTTTTTAAGATTTATTTTAATTAACACCAAAACTTTTACACTTTCACAAATTTTATTTAATCGAAATTATTATAATGAATTTTATTTGAATTTGAGCTAACGTCCTCCAGTCCCCCGTAGGGTAAAGTGCGCAAATTTAGCTTTAAAAGATCTTAAGTTACTTATTGACCGAACTCTCGCCTAAGTGCAGGGCAAATTAGAACTTTGAGAATCCGGTTCTCTAGGTTTTCTTATTGATCAAAATCTCGCCTAAGTGCAGGGCAAATTAAGACTTTGAGATTTTGACTCTCTAAATTTTATCTACTGACCGAGCTCTCGCCTAAGTGCAGGGCAAATTAGAACTTTGAGAATCCCGACTCGTAGATATTAATAACTAATACGTGGCCTGCCGGTTGAACCGTGTCTGAACTCGTCTTAAGTGCAGCGCAAATTAAGATAAGGGACTTTTACAAGGCACGGGCCTGTCAAGTTAAACGCGGAAGTCGAATTAACCAACTAAGACCTGGTTTACACTTAAAACTAATACGTGGCCTGCCGGTTGAAACCGCGTCCAAACTTCCTTTAAGTGCGGAGCAAATTAAAGCAAAGGACTCTACAAGGCACGGGCCCGTCAGTTAAACGCGGAAGTCGAATTAACCAACTAAGACCTGGTTTACACTTAAAACTAATACGTGGCCTGCCGGTTGAAACCGCGTCCAAACTTCCTTTAAGTGCGGAGCAAATTAAAGCAAAGGACTCTACAAGGCACGGGCCCGTCAGTTAAACGCGGAAGTCGAATTAACCAACTAAGACGTGGAATTGGCTGTTGATCGCCTTTTTAAAAGCTCGCGGTGCTGAGATTGCAGAAGTCCCCGCTAGTCAACCAGCAGTCACGTAGCTTACATTTTATTGTGGCTTTCGCGCATGGAGAAGTCTTCCATCTGCGCGGGTGATTTAAATTAAGAAAAATGAGAAGAGAGAAAAGAAATTTGCGGGTGGACATAACACTAACCCTCGCTACTGATTTTTTAATTATTAATTATTTTTATTATTCTGATAAAAAATAAAAAATCAGCTACAGACGTCCAGAGCCTCTTACTGACCCTGGGAACTTTTTTTTTGATTAGAAATTATTTTTATTACTCCTATTAAAACCAAAAAATATGCTACGGACGTTCAGAGCCTCTTACTAATCCTTGCTACTGATTTTTCAATGAATAATTACTCCAGTAATCGAAAAAAAAAAATAAAATTCAGTCACAGCCACCCAGAGCCTCTTAGTGTCCCTAACAACTGATTTTTTTATTAATAATTCATTTCATTATTCTAATTAAAAATAAAAAATCAGCTACAGATGTCTAGAGCCTCTTAGTGACCCTTGCTACTGATTTTTTGATTATAAATTATTCTTATTATTCTAATAAAAAATAAAAATTCAGTCACAGCCGCCCAGGTCCTCTTACTGACCCCTGCGACTGATTTTTCAAAAAATAATTACTCCAGTAATCGAAAAAAAAAATAAAATTCAGTCACAGCCACCCAGAGCCTCTTACTGTCCCTTACAACTGATTTTTTAATTAATATTTCATTTAATTATTCTAATAAAATTAAAAAATCAGCTACAGACGTCCAGAGCTTCTTACTCACTTTCGCTACTAATTTTTTGATTCGAAATTATTTCTATTATTCTAATAAAAAATAAAAATTCAGTCACAGCCGCCTAGAGCCTCTTACTATCCCTTACAACTGATTTTTTAAATAACAGTTATTTTTATTATTCCAATTAAAAATAAAAAATCAGCTACAGACGTCCAGATCCTCTTACTGACCCTCGCTATTGATTTTTTAATGAATAATTACTCTAATAATTAAAATAACAAAATTTCTGGAACTGTGGCCCAGTTTCTCTGTCTGAGCCTTGCTACTGATTTTTTTTAATAAAAATCTCACTTATAATTCCCAACAATATCTACTGTTTTCCCCGTTCCATTTGACAAAATTTTGTGCCTGTAACAAATTAATAAAAACATCCTTATTACATTCATACGCGCATTGTTACTGACGCACTAACGCTTGGCTACACTAGTGTACAGTCTCACACATTCATCTAGCATCACGTAAGTCCGCCATCTACGGTCGGTCTCTCTTCACTTCCGGTCTACTGCGTGCGAAGCCGGCAGCATCTCTAGCGTCTCACTCTCGCCTTAACCACTGCCTTCTCACTCAATTTTCATTCTTCTGCAGCGTGCTTCTGATTGGTCACTTTCATTGATTATTAATTAATTATCTATGCGTCTAATTAAAAAATGGCGAGGACTTTCCGTCTCAGAATAATTTTCTTCTTCGATCCCTACAAGAAAGTGCGTGACTTCTGGGACACTCTGTATATTCAAATAAAAAAAATTTGTTAACATTAAATAAATATTTTTGATTCATTTCAAATAAATCTGTGCATTTGAGTCACACAAACCGTTTTCTCAGTCTACTTATCTGAAGTTCATTTAGACCATAAGCGATTAAAAGTTTAAGCAAATTCTAAAAAACCCTAAAAAATTGCAAATAAAGCAAAAAATAGTACAAGAAAGAAAAAAATTCCAGATATTGCGTTAAAAAAAATTTTTAAAAATTAGATCAATCATGATTCTCATGTATTTCAATCCGCTGAATATAAATCTCGAATTTATATGGCTCACACATCTCTAAAATCTAAATATATGGCAAAAAACCACTGAAAATTAAAATAAATGAAGTCCGTTATGATAAAAATTAAATTTTAAATAAAAATAAAAAATTTTTAACATGTTATCCGATCTGTAGAATATAAATTTTAAATTTTTTGACATAAATCCTTAAAAAATTTTCTTTAATTCTACTTTTTTTGATATCGTTTTTATTACACTGGTGTCTTGGTGGAATCCTCCGCCTTACTCGTCACTGTAATCGTCAAAATTTTCAGGAAAGTGTAGAAAGTAAGAATGTAAAATGTGCAATTCAAGATTTATCAAGCAACCCTAAGGTGTAATTGAAATAAAGTTCGAATTCGAGGTTCTGTTCGGGGACCAAAAATTCTTTCTTCTTATTTGGCGTCGTTAACATAGTGATTTGTTCAATCTTAACTATCCCACAAACATAAATAGCAGAATATTTTGTGAACCCTGATTGTTGGTCAAACAGTGCTGTTGCAAATTTTATATCACCACAAACTTTCCATTGATGTTCCGAATACTTTATTTCATCTAATACGATTTGCAAATTGTAAATCAGTGCCAATATGTTTCCATTATAACGAAGCACAGTTTTCAAACTTATCTTAGATAAATCAATACAACCTTTTACATCTGGTCAGTACACTGATGAATTTTCGGAACTCCTTCTTTTCATCGAAATTTTAATCATTCCTGATTTCTTGCTTGAATGCTTGTGCCTGTAACCAGGGCACTTCCACATGGTGACGGCGAGCAACAGAACCATCTGGCAGAGTCCCTGGGTTAACGACTTGTATGCCGTCATGGCAAATATTTTATTTTTATTTAAAAATTGATTTTTATCATAACGGACTTGATTCATTTTGATTTTTAGTGGTTTCTTTCCATTTATTTTGATTTTCAAAGATGTCTGAACTATATAAATTCGAGATTTATATTCGGCGGATCGAAATACATAAGAATCATGATTGATCTAATTTTATAAAATTTTTTTTAACACAATATCTGGAATTTTTTGCTTTTTTTTTCTTTTTAACTTCCCGCTAAGAAAATCGAAGATTTTCAAAAATCGGAAAGTTATTTGTAACGGGTGTTTATGCCGCTTATTGGCCCCTTAATTAATTTAATAGAAATAAAACAATACCTAGCAAAAATGATTCTAAATTAACAAGGGCGCCACCAGGATTTTGTATCTCGGTTCCTGGAACCGGAAACCAGAGCTGAGCTTAATAATCTACAGGGAGAGAGAGTGGAGGAAGGTGGTCTGAAAGAAATAAATTTTCATTTAACAAAAATGACCGGTATTTATTTAACAACAAAATAGAATAACAACTCGTGCCCTCGCACGTACAATTAACAACTAAAGACTACAGCCTAACTAACGGCTGACCAGGACTTCTTAAAACTAACAAAAATTCTTAATCCTACAGTACTCTCATATTGAGCGTCTATACTGCAGTTTCTAACTAAGTCGCGCTGTCCACCGGACCCTCACGCTCTATCAAAATTCTTAATCCTGACGGTACCCTCTCATGGAGCGTCTATACCGCAGTTTCTATCTTACTACCGTGGTACCCCACTTGGCGTCTATACCACGGCTTCTAACTTACTACCGTTGTACCCCACTTGGCGTCTGTACAACGACTTCTAGGATTTCCCGCCCCGGAGTCAGATGGACTCAAGCGTGCTCAACGTGCCTCTTGAGCGGTACTATCTCACACACACATTACCCACGCGTCTCCACACACATATCCCGCTCACACACACAACTGACTCTACTTTACTTTTATTTTCTGGATTACAAAATTACTCCAAAAAAGTCAACGTTCAATTCTTACTAAAATTATTCAGTCATTAGCTTACAATAAAACTCATGAATTATCCTCACGATTAATAAATTTACTTCTTAAAATTTTCGGCTTAAAACCGACGCTTCTTTTATTCCAAATTTAACACGAGCTTAACTCTGCGCATTAACTTAAATTCTTTCGAAGAACATTCTTTATAAAATTAACTAAATTTTTACTCGGACGTAATCCACACTGACAAATAGTTTTTATAAATAATTTTACCGGAATAATGGTATTAAATTTTACTTATTATAATTTTCACAGGCTTCAATTTCAATATAAGATTCAACCGCGTGAAATTTCCGACTAGACAATTATTATTATTGTTATTGTCGACTGGATAATTAATTAACAACAATTTTATCTCGATGTAAAAATAAATTCCGAAAATCATCCGCGGTTATTTCAATTTCTAATTTCGTCGCAATTTTCTCAATACTTAATTTTCCAATAATAATTTTAGTCTTCCATAGTTCAATATATAAATAACCACGTGGAATTTTTCGATTTATAAATAATTAATAAAACAATTTGTCTCAATATAAAATAAATTCACGAAAAATTATCCACGGTTAATTCGATCTCAATTGCGTCGAAACTCAGTAGCCGATTCTCAATAAATTATATTAAATAAATAATACTTTTTTGTAACAAATAATATTAATAAATGATAATTCAATTGTTATAATTTATAATAATAGTCCAGTTGTTAATATTGTAAATTTACTGCGTCACAAAATTCTCAAGGAATTTGCGCGCTCAAAATGGACGCCGTTGTTCGTTACAGCGTACTAAGCTCGACCTCGGGTACCGAAGCTTGACCAGTCGTGAGTTGCTGATTGGAATAATTCTCGATGTTCAGAAATTAATTAAATTTGATTAATCAAAAGATGAATTTAATTTAGCCAATCTTAAGATGTTAATAATTATTAACCAGCTGAATTAACAATTTAGATACTTACGACCTAAACCCAGGAGGTCTAGAACATTCCTCGGGTGTAAAATCCCCAGGAGGAATTGTTCACAAGCTAATAAATTAAATTGATTAAAATAATTAATTATTATTAACAAATTGAATTACCAATTATTAAATCAAAATTGAGAAGTAGATTGACCAGTGAGCCGGGTATAAACCCCAAGGCTCAACAAAAGGACAAAATTCCAATACCTTAATAATCTTAATACTGAAGAAAACTCTACTCTGGAATTTGGCTTCCTTCCTAGCTGCTTTGGTTGGCGATGTCACTGGCAGGGGCAGCTCACTCAATGCTTTTAGATAGGACCGAATTTTGGCAGGCAGCAGGACTATCCATTACCAACATAATTCCAGAGAATTGATAGTTTCTAGATGTCATTAGTTATTTCTTATTATTATAGTGAAAATGTCAGCATTGTAAGATGATTAGGAGCGCTCTCAATTGAGCAATGCGATTGGAGGATATAAAAGTGCGGAAATTTAAACGTAATAAAAATTAAAATTAAATAAAAAATAATAAAAATAATAATTAATAAAGCAACTAATCAAACAAATTTCGTAAAAAAAAAGATTTTTAAAAGAATAGTAAAAAAATAAAAAAAAATTTCGAAACAGACTTGTAAGCAAAGTTTAGAATTAACCTTATACAAACGAATACATAACACAGACAGGAGCTATGTGGGTTAAGACGTTAGTCTCTGCGGGTAATCACAGGGTTCGATTCCTACGCTGAGATTAAATTTTTTTTTTTATATTTTTTACGACAATCGTGCAGTTTCAATATTGAATTTTTGTCAAATTAAAATGAAAACAATGATTATCTAGTGATAATTAACGATACAGAAATACAATTATCAGGTTATCGAAGAAAATTAAATACAGTTGAATGGATTTAAATAAATTTTATTAAAAATTCACAAAGTAAAGAAATGAATTACAGTCCATAAATAATAAAATAAAATTATATACACTTTTTTTACCTTAGGAACAAACTGCCAGTAAAAGCTTTATTCAAATACAAATAGACAACATTGACAATAAATAAATATCGATACTTAAATCCTAAAATACAAGAAGAAAATAGATATACATTAGACTGGGCCAAAAAAATTAACTATTTTTTTTTTTTTTTTGTATATCGAAAATATTATTTGGGATGACAAAAAAAAATGTTGTGAGAATTTGAGCCCTTAATATTTATATTAAGAGGTCTATCATCGCAACTTTTAATTTTTTTTTCCGGAACGGGTTTTTGTCTCATAACTCCTAAACCATCGAGGTAAATGAAATAAACTTAGATGTTTTTTGAAGCAAATTTAATTGTCTACAAAAAAAGACTGATTGAAATTTTTCGTCAGATGAACCGTTTTCTTATAAACACGCCTTGAAAATTGATAAGATTTCAGAATTTTATTGTTTAACTTTGGAATTTTGTAATTCACTTAAAAATTAGTATCCGGAAAAAATTCAATAGAGATTCTTGAAGGGAATTTAATTTCCTACAAAAAATGTCTCTTAACATTTTTAGCTAAATTCACTCCTTTGAAAGTTATTCAAAGTTAAAGTTGATGTCAAAATAAAATTCTGGTTTTTTTCGCTGTAAATTTAATTTTTTTGAGCCCATTGAAAATTTTGATATTTTTATAGATAATAATTTTTATTTTATCAACAGAATTATGAAAAATTTGAAAAAATCATAATATATTTTTATTTATTGGCATTGAAAAGCTATTTTCTGCAGAAAATTGCATTTTCACTGTGTTTTGATAGTTTAAAAAATAACAATCATGTTGTTTTCTCATTGAAAATTATTTACTTTTTATTTAATACAAATTTATCTACGAGAATCCGCTTTAATTAACAACCTCCCCTTACTCCCCTTGTTTCATTTTTCGACATCAATCCACAGTACTACATCTCATGAGATTACTCTCTCATTTTCTCAATAATTGCGTCGCTTAATACAAAGCCAACCGATTGAACATAACCTCAAAACAATATTATTAATTATTAGTATCGTATTATATAGCGCCACGATGTTTTTATTCATCTATCACCATTTCTAAAAACAACGACCCCTAGTTCGACCTTCACTTTCGGTATTTCTTACATTCCATTGTTCTACAAATAGAGAGGTTATGTTTTTTAGATAACTGTAGCATCTTTCTTCATTGTTAATTGTGGATCGAGCGTCGCTTTTAATCTCAGTATTCGTGTTGTGAGTTGTGTGTCTAATTTCTAGTGTTGTTACAATTTTTATTACAACCTGACTCTCTTTATTTGTTGTGATTTTTGATTACGTAAATATAATTGAATAATATCAAAGAACTGTATCAATATGACAACCGAAAAAATTAATTTGATTGGTGTTCCAATAGCTAAAATTAATGGTCGTAAACTTCCCACTATAAAAGAAGTTTTATTATTATTTTTTTATCATCACAAAGTTCTTCATCTAAAAGTCAATGAAAGTGCAAAAAAAACTGCAAATATAGTTCAAGATTGTTGGAAAAATTTACAAATTTTAACCTCCGGGCTTCGAAATACGATTAACAAAATACTTGAGTTTTTCAAAAAATGGCAATTATTGCAGTGCAATAAGAAAAGAATAAAATCACAAGCTCAAAAACAAAAAGAAGTGAGTTTTGAACAAAAAATTCAACAGTTATTTAATATCGCTGGAAAAAACGGTCTAAGAAGTTTGAATGGAGAGATCAACAACTTTTCGGCTCAGAAACTATTGAATCAACCAGAAATTTCTGATAACTCCAGTTCACGAGAAACTTCGAGAAAATATGTTGAAATTATGGAAACCGATGAGATAGGTAGATATTTGGTATTTACAATAATACTTGATTTAATAAAATTAATAACTGAAAAAATAATTGCAATTTATTCTGTTCCCGTAACCGTATACAGAAAAAAAAATTCTTGACTAGAAGGTAAATTATCTTGGCTCAAGAAAATATTAAGGAAAATTAAAAATTTCTTTAATGAAGTCAAAGTTTCTTGACCCCAGAAAATTTCTTTTTGCTCCAAAATAACTTTTGTCTTCCTTAAAATTTTCTTGGTGCAAGAAGTTTTTTTTCTGTGTAATTTTTATGCTCAGCATAACTAATTGATAACTAAATATTATGTAATCTTGTTATACTTTGATCACATTTTCTTGTAAATAATATCAAAATACTTTTCAGAAATAGATTTGGTTAATGATAATAATAATAATGAAATTACACCTAGTCAAGAGTTACTAACATCGTCGCAGTCAACTATCAGTCAAATTTCAAATGTTTCCGATTTTGAAACAGAATTGTTGTCTGAAAAAAATACCAAAAATAAACATTATCACTCCAAATTTAGCAGCTGCGCTTGATCGTGCAAATGTTAGCAACAGAAATGCTACATATATTTTGGCAGCTACCTTACAGAGCGTTGGAATAGATCTTCGGAATGTTAATTTAAGCTATAAAACTATCCAACGAAATCGTATACTTCTTCGAAAAGAAATAGCTGAAGGGTTAAAAAGACTTAAAGTTCAATGATAATTACGTAGTTCATTGGGATGGTAAATTGTTAAGCGATATTGTTGGCGCAGATGTTGTAGATAGACTCCCAATTCTTCTGACATCGTCTGGCGCTGAACAATTATTAGGCATTCCAAAAATTGGAGCAGGAACTGGAATTGAGCAAGCTTCAGCAGTAAACTCAACTTTGAAGCATTGGGGTGTCAGTGATTATGTCAAAGCGGTGTGCTTTGATACTGCATATACAAATACAGGTAAATCAATACTATTAACAAAGTATTTAGAATTGAGAGATTTTATTTTTCATGTTTGTTTTTAATTCATTAATGATTCTATTATTAAATAGGCATTCATCGTGGCGCTGGCGTAGAACTAGAGAATCTTTTAGGGCGAAAGCTCATTTGGTTGCCATGTCGTCATCACGTCATTGAACTACTCATTAAAGGTGTTTTTGAAGTATACTGGCCAACGCAAAATGGCCCAAATGTTTCAATTTTTGGTAGATTCAAAAATAATTGGAACAAGATAGATAAATCAAAATACAGTGCAGGAATTAATGATCCTATTGTTGCTAAAGTACTATCAGAGAAAAAAGACGAAACATTGGATTTTATTGAAAGTTATTCGCTGGTATGTTTTAGTTACATAATATCATTCACAAAAGCACTCAAAAACAACTTTCTTTTTCACTATACACTGAGAGAAAAAATTTTTTTTTAAGAAAATGCAAATAATTGAAAGAAGTTTTCTACATTTGGAAAAAAACAATTCTGAATGAAAATTCTCAAGTTATCTATCTAAAATTGTATTTTTGTTTTTTAATTTTTTTAATCAGTTAAACTATTTTCCAACAAAAAAGTTACTGTGCGAAAAATTTTGATTTCTTCTGCAAAGAAATGAAATTGTTGAAAATTTCCAACATATCAATGTCTTGTCACTAGAATGCCCATATTTTTCAAAAGAAATTTTTCCTTTCGGTAAATTTAAAAAATTGTGTAATGGAAAAATTTAAACCTTAAATTAATAGTAATTTCCTGGTGTCGATCGAATACAATTCATTTTAAACATAGACAAAAATATACGTGATTATCTTTAACTCGTAATTTATGTTAAATTAAAATTGATCGAATTTTGTACTTTGTTTTAATTGAAATCTTGTTCTTTTAGTATTCAAAAACGATTTTTAATTATTAATTCTAGATTAAGAAAATCAGTTTTTTTCATTCGTACTCATTTGTTGCAGAAATATCTTCCGAGGAATGATTACCGAGAATTTTTAGAGTTATCGTCAATTTTTTTAGGAGTTATTCCAAAAGATAATTTCACCTTTAAACATCCAGGAGCGATGAGTCATGCTCGTTGGATGTCGAAGGTAATTTATTGCCTGAAAATATATATTTTTAGGGGAGAATTTAAGCTGACCCCTCATGAATTAACTAGTATTCGCCAAGTATGTATTTTCATAATTGTCATTTATATAAAAGCTTGGTTCACTTCACCTTCTGCTATCTTAGCTGCAAATAATGACTTAATTTTGATGCAACAATTGATACTCTATGATAAAATTAATTCATCTGTATCAAAAGGAGCTTTAAAAAAAATGAGCGATCATTTGTGGTATTTAAGTGACAAATTAGCCATAATTTCTCTATTTGACGATGCTGTAGATCCGGAAGTAAAGAAAAAAATGGTAAAAAATTTGAAAAATCGGAACCCTATAAAAACTAAAGCCAGAAAATATGAATTTGACTACAAAAACTTACATGAATTTTTACACAAAGATGTAAGTGACTTCATTTCAACAGAATCGTTAACAATTTTAAAAGACTTTGACTTGCCACATGAATTTTTAAGTGAAGAAGTCGACAAGTGGTCCAGCATCGATAGTTTTCAGGAATGTCAACAATTTTTTAGTAAATTGGCTGTTGTCAATGATGTCGCGGAACGTGGTGTAGCGCTAATTGAAGATTACAATCAATGCCTTACTAAAGACGAAGAACAGCTCCAATATTTATTACTAGTTATTAGTGAGTATCGGAAAAAATTCCCTAATTGCAATAAAAGTACGTTAATTGAATGATTATTCCGTCTTTTTAATTGTTAAATATAATTATAGATGTACTAAAGTTTTATATTGTTTTCCTTATAGAATATCAATGATTAAAATACATACAATGATATTTTGGGTGCTCTAAGATTTTTTTATGAATGATACAGTCGATGCTCTCTGTATTGGACCTCTCTGTATTTTAACCGCTCTCTGTGTTTGACCACATTTTTCCTCTGTATTTGACGAATTTACACAGCTCTTATGGACGAGTCAAGTACAGAGAATGGTCCTGGACGGGCGAATCAAATACAGAGAGCGTTGACTGTAATTTGATTTTGTTTCTTATTGAATGTGTACTATATCATTGATGATTAATTTCTGCTAAGCATTCGTATTAAGCGACGCAATTATTGAGAAAATGAGAGAGTAATCTCATGAGAAGTAGTACTGTGGATTGATGTCGAAAAATGAAACAAGGGGAGTAAGGGAGGTTGTTAATCAAAGCGGATTCTCGTAGATAAATTTGTATTAAATAAAAAGTAAATAATTTTCAATGAGAAAACAACATGATTGTTATTTTTTAAACTATCAAAACATAGTGAAAATGCAATTTTCTGCAGAAAATAGCTTTTCAATGCCAATAAATAAAAATATATTATGATTTTTTCAAATTTTTCATAATTCTGTTGATAAAATAAGAATTATTGTCTATAAAAAGATCAAAATTTTCAATGGGCTCAAAAAAATTAAATTTACAGTGAAAAAAACCAGAATTTTATTTTGACATCAACTTTAACTTTGAATAACTTTCAAAGGAGTGAATTTAGCTAAAAATGTTAAGAGACACTTTTTGTAGGAAATTAAATTCCCTTCAAGAATCTCTATTGAATTTTTTCCGGATACTAATTTTTAAGTGAATTACAAAATTCCAAAGTTAAACAATAAAATTCTGAAATCTTATCAATTTTCAAGGCGTGTTTATAAGAAAACGGTTCATCTGACGAAAAATTTCAATCAGTCTTTTTTTGTAGACAATTAAATTTGCTTCAAAAAACATCTAAGTTTATTTCATTTACCTCGATGGTTTAGGAGTTATGAGACGAAAACCCGTTCCGGAAAAAAAAATTAAAAGTTGCGATGATAGACCTCTTAATATAAATATTAAGGGCTCAAATTCTCACAACATTTTTTTTTTGTCATCCCAAATAATATTTTCGATATACAAAAAAAAAAAAAAATAGTTAATTTTTTTGGCCCAGTCTAATATACATTCATATATACATATGTATTTATAGAATTAATGTTATATTAAAATGATAAAAAACGGTGATCGCTGATGAATAATACTTCATAATTTAATTAACTCCTCGGGTAAATGAAAGTTATACCTCTACTTTTCTGGAACAAACAAAAATTCAAAAACCGTTATAATTGTTTGTTGTAATTTATTAATTAATATTTATATATGTATGCAAATTTTCAACTTATCTTTTGTTAAATCATTTTTAGCAATCTTAATATTATATATATATATATATTCCGTAAATACTTGGGCAGCAGCGTTCTTTCCATCTAGAAGGTAATAGAAAGTAATTTTAGTATCCATGATTAAACATTGTAATAAAATATGTAAATAATTCTGTCAAATAATGAATAATAGATCACATACTTCCTTGACTGTCACAATAAATTTTGACCGAACGATTATTCCCCATGAGTGACTCCAAATGAAAATTTTCTCCAACGTAATTCTGCAATCGAAAAAGAATTAAAAAATATCTCTGCTTGGTACAATCAGAAATCGCGAAATTATTTATAAATTTTTTTTATTTTTTACTATCTATTTGGCTTTTCCACTTAAGTCTGCAATTTTCGCTGCGTTGGCTGCTTTAATTTCTTCCATTTCTATCTTTCTATTTACTTTATCACACTCCCGACGAATTAATAAGCTGACCAGCTTCTTCACTATGTCCCTATTTAAATTAATAACAGAATGTAGAGTACACTTATTCCATTCCAAGGAAAAGAATTCTTCCAAGCCCTTTGTTATGACTCCAACTATATTTTTTTCATGCAGAACATTCTTATAGATCCGGTCAAACAAATCGATTGCTCCTGTAAATTTAGTTATCAAAGTTTTCGAAATTTCCGCTATTCCAGTTGAACTCTCTTCAAAAATAAATGATCTGCATGTTAAGCAACGGTTTCTCTTGAAGAACTTAGACATGGCGTCTAAAATTGAATCTGGAATTTTTGTATCGTTTGCTGAGCTGATATTTTCGCTATCGATTTCGATTTCAATTCCTAATAAGTCCAGAAATTCTTTGAGTGTTTCATCGTTATCCTCCAACTGTGTACGTGGAACATCAGATTCTCCAAATTCTTCTGAGACGTACAACGTATTATCATTAATTTCTGCTAAAACTTGCGAAGATAATAAGTCTTCAATATCGATGATCGCTGGGAGGTCTTCTTTTTCACAGTTAGCACCTTGAGGTTGAAATTTCGAGAAGGTTGTTAATAAAGTTGTTTTAAATGCGCTGATGAAGTGTGTAGCTGTCAATTTGTGATTGCACCCTTGTAAATTTTTAATGAACCCGAATAAATTTTCCAGAGCATCTTGTGTCAGCATACGCATATTTACTTTTTCAAATCCAGCTGTATTCAAAAGAAAGCTACATAATCCAATGGCCGATTTTACATTATTCTTTACAGCAGCAGGCGTTGGAGTTTCAGCTTTCTTATTAATGCCATCGTCAACTTTGAAAAATTTGAAGTCATCTAATGATTTCCAAATTTTCGGCCAATAGTCCCAGTGATATGAATGCGATGTTACAGGAGCTCGAGATGTCAAAATTTTCTTGTCGATGCCAGTAATCTTGCTTCCGTTGAGTGAGTCAAAAAGTATGTCAAGTTCTTTGATAATAGCGCCTGTGCTTGAAGCCGTCGGGTATTTCCGTGGATCTGATAGAGTCATGGCATTAAGTTTCTTAGCAGTTCTCTCACTTAAAACTTGTCCAGCTAAATCAACATTCATTTTAGAGGTATTGGTTAAATATATATGGTCTTCTTTTAAGTGACATTCTGAATCTGTGTGATAAAGTTGCACTACATCTCTCCAGTATCCTTTTTGGCCTTGAAATTCAATCATATTTCCCGGATACTCACTCCGATGTTTAGAAGGATTTTTTCTTAACCATTTTTCAGATGTTCCAGTGAAACAATTTCTTGATGTCTTAACTAAATGCGCTATATCAAAAAATATATAAATTCTAAGAGGATGCTCAGGAAGTTTAAAAAAAGTTCTGTCCCAATTGTCCAAAGTTTCTTCCGCAAGCGCTTTGAACGCAGCCTTATTTGTCGAACCTTGATCACATACAGTTGCTACCACTTTAAAACCACTTGCAGTAACTAATTGTATAATTTTTTTAATTAAAGCTTTTAAATCATCAGTAGCCATCGGTCCCTTGGTGAAATGGAATGAAAGCGGCTGTCTGCCTTTAAAATTGATAGTTTGCAACATAAAGACTGTCGCGTGGTCGGCTAACTCTGGTTTTAATTTCCCGTTGCCATCATCATGGAATCCATCCAAATAGTCGCATCCTTCCGTAAATGTTATTCTGCGCTTAAGAGTAGTCTCATCCATAACAATGTTACAATATAAATCTTTTGAATCTAAACGCTTGGCTGCTTTAGACAAGGCTTCAAAAATGATGTCGTTTATTCCAGGTCTTAAAACAATTTTTGAGAAAGCTCGCTTTAGAGTACTTTCACTAGGAAGTTCCATGAACTCAAGCATATAACGATAACACTTTGGTGAACGTTTGTAAATTCCAATGGCGAATAATGTCTCTTGATGCGTGTAACGTTCTCCTCCTCTTTTCCTATTAATATTTCGTCCATTGACATCTGTTAATATTTTAAGTCCAGGACTTGTTTTAACATCTGAAGAGTTATTACCATTCTGTAATTGTTGACGTAATAACTTGCACTCCTTAATTTTCATTTCAAGCTGAACTTCCAATTCTTTCCTCGCAGTTTGCTCTTCAATTGCAACTCTTACTAATTTTGTTACCTCAGGTATTGCGGGAACGTTCTTCAACCCGGCCATATCCATTACTTTTCGAACAGTTGTATACTTGGTGGCAACTGAAATATATATTATACGAATTAGAACGGAAGTTTTCGAGTTTGAAAATTTATGTATTAGAATTTAGAAATTAAAAAAAAATTATTTCGAAAAATTTGAAACATATTTTTAATTGTTCGCAAAACTGTAATCATAAGCTTATTACCAATTAGGATAACTTACATTGTTAACTGTTAATGAAAGTAAACATGATTTAATAGACTTCCACTACTGTTAGGTCTGTTGAAAATATAAAAAAAACCATATCACATTTATTAACGACCGCCGAGTATTGAATATTGTTAAATTTCTTAAGAATCAAAATAACGAATATTTTAAAATTGTATGCCTACAATTATAAATTACTTAATACAATCATGAGCTTCTTGAACGATAATATGTTGTTGTAAAAAGAACAAAGTATTGTAGAATAAATGAGAATACCTATCAGGAGATAAATCCTGTTTGAAAAAAATATGAATAATATAAAATAATAAATTATAATTCACTTTATTTGAATTTACAGATATTAAACTTAGATTAATATTTATATTAACATTAAACTTTATACTAACTTAATAGTATAATTCTATTATATACATTTAGTATAAACTAAATTTATACGAACATTAAAAATTGTATTTTAATATGAATTTTTGTGCAGAACTACTTTCAATTGAAAATAAATTTGTATAATTAAAAAAAAATTTACAATTAAAAATGAATATGTACAATTGAAAATAATGTACAATTGAAAATGAATATATACAATTAAAAATAATGTACAGTTGAAAATAAGTTTGTTCGAATTTAAAACAATATGTACAAAAATTATTTATATCATCAATTTTAACTGTATCAAAGTGATAAGACTAAATTTTCTTGCTTATCGTAATAATTTACTAATAAATCTATCTTAAATATCAAATCATCTAATACGGACGATTTCAATGACTTACATAATTGTTCTAATTTTTTTAACCTTATATTATACTTAGTTAGCTCGACAGACTTTTCATTTTTTATTGACTGTTGAGAATTGGTTTGTTTTGAATCTCCAAGGACATTTATTTTTAATAAATGCTGAGTCAAATTGTAAGGTTTATTAACCTTATATAATGCTGAAACATTCAATTTTTAAATTGGTTCAAATTTGTTTTGTAAAACAATATAAAATTAAGTAATAAAAACAGGAGCCATTAACCAATAGCCAAACCAGCAAGCAGGTGTTAATGCGTACTATGCAAATGCGTGCATAAAAAAAGCACTGATTATAGACTTTACCGAGAATTACCGATAGAATTACCGAGTTTCATCAAACATATTACAATTATAATAACTTTAAAAAAATTCTGTTATTAAATTGTTATCTATGCATATATTGTTGTGTATAGGATTAATTGAAAGATAAAATTTAAAACATTGGTACCATCAAATTCAAAAAGCAAAAAAAGCATCAAGCAAAAAAAATTAGTTGACAATAAAAAATTACCTGATTGTCGAAGTCGTTTCACTGGTGTTATGATGCACGAAGGTTTTACAGTTAACAAATCTGAAGACTTTTTTCTTTTAACTATTGGTTGATTTACAGTTAAATTTTCATCCACAGTACTGACAGATAAAATCTGTGGATTATCTTCAATATCCATAAACTGTTGTACATCTTCCATTAATGGTTGCTCAACATCGTTATTAATAACCGTGATAGTCTGAAACTGCCTTGGATTTGCAATTTTTGAATTTGAAATATCCGTAAGAGGTTCAAGACTAGCTGTTAAAGAGATAATATATCAGAAAATGCATATATAATTAATTACATTATTGTTTCTTCTAATCTTATTAAATCGTACCTGTCGTTGAAATATGAATAAAGTTAATGAACTTTTCCATTTTTTCATCAGATATTGGATGAGTGTCATCACTGAACTGCGTCGGAATAGCTCCAGGATTCAAATATTTGTTAGAACGATAATCTTGTTTAGTGAAGTGACAGCTGCATAAGTAGACATTATTTAAGTCCTTCAAAGATTTGTATAATAACTCTTCAACTCCTATACGACGAACCCACTCTTTGCAACTAAAAAAAAACATGGTGATATTATTATTCTGTTTTAAAATGTATAATTCAAAGATTCCTAGGAGAAATGATAAAATTTTTAGATTAATTTTTACTTACGATTTCTGATCCTTTGGCAATCGATGTAATTTACACAGGTCTTTAGATTTTTTATGCCTACAAACTTTTACACAACAAATTATCATTTTGCAATTATTTAGCAAAAATAAAAAAAGCAATAATAATCACCGACTTATTCAGAAAAAAAATGAAAGCTATTCTAGAAAATAAAAAGAACAAAATTGAAGAATTTGAACGTTTAAATAAAAAAAAAAAAAAAAAGAAATATGAGATAATAACGATTTTTGAATATAATATTTTATATTTATTAACAGATTATAAACAGAAATATATAAAATTGAATTTGAGGTTATGAAATTGAAAAAAAAATAAATGTTTAAAAAATCTCGAGAATATTATAAAAAATATATTAAAAAAGTAATACCGAGTTAAAAGCTTAATAGGTGAATGAACAAAAATGTTGAAGTCACTTTTAATTTGTCAAAATTGCAAAAAATTCGAGATAACCAAATTTATCACATGTATCGCAGTAAACGTGGTTACAAGAATGGCGGAATATTATTTTTTTTTCGTTATTATTATTATTTTCAGTACTACCACTGTATCGGTTTGAAACTCTCGAGACTTTCATTTTATAAGGTTGTCGTCCATTAGTCCTGCAGCTTGGACAAAATTGAGTATGGTAGAGGTAAAGAGTGAACTGCCCCTGCACTTCACTACTTCTCATTTTCCATTGCCGCTTCACTTCCGAAGAAACCCAAAATTTCCCCCTCTTAATTCTAGTCGGGTCCCGAAGACCGAGACGCGCCAGTGCTGCGTCGACTAACTACTTCGCACACGTGCGATCGGTTTCACCGATCAAGGGCAATTTACCCTGTTACATATTGTTTTCACGAAAATCGAGTTTTCATCGAATCTCGACGTTTTGAGGTCCTAGAAAGCTTCCCTGACTATTCCCGCGATGATGTCTGTATGTCTGTATGTATGTAGGTGTGTGTGTGTGTGTGTGTGTTTGTGTGGGTGTGTGTATGTGTGTGTGTGTGTGTGGATGTATGTAAACCTCTCATAACTTTTGAACGGCTCGACCGATTTGATCGCGGTTGGTGCCATTCAAAAGGGCTTGACCATACTTAGATTTTAAATATACTTTGAAACGATTGGGACCGGTAGATTTTGAGAAATCGCAAAAAAACTACAAAAAAAAATTTTTTTTTAAGTGGTTTTTTTGGAATAACTTTTAAACGGCTTTACCGATCAATTTCAAAAACTAATCAGCTTTTAAAATAAAAAAAATACGTCGATCGTCACCAGTCCGGTCAAAATCAGTTGATTCGTTCGTGAGTTATCGTTGACGAAAGAAAACCAAAAAAAGTGTTTCCGGAATTACTCCGAAATTTTTCGCTCTATCAATTCAAACTTAAAAATTCTATATGAAACTTAAAAAACTGCGTCAAATGCCATCAACCGCGTGAAAATCGGTTCATTGATTCAAAAGTTATTGCGATTTGAAAATTCAAAAAGTAGTGTTTTATCAAATTTCTATTAAACTTTTGAGCTCAAAGAGCTCAAAAGCATACAAAAGCTATTTTTGGAGCTCGGAGAGCTCAAAATAATACACAAATTGTATTTATGAGCTCGAAGAGCTCAAAAACGTCATAAGTGCAATTTCAAGCATTTAGGTATAGAATTGGCGGGAAGTTGCAGGGATGGTCTTCAGGGTCAACCGTTTTCCTAATTTTTTTTGCTATTTTTTGCTTTTGTTGCAATTTTTCAGGGTTTTTTTGGAATTTACTTAAACTTTTAGTGGCTTATGGCCTAAATAAACTTCAGATAAGTATTAAGCGGGTCAAAATTCATAAAAATCATGCTTAGTTTGGGTCAAAAAAAATTTTTAAATCATTTTAAATCGCCTAAACTGCCGATTTTCGTCATTATTTTCGGTTTTTCAAAGTTTTCTCGAAAATTTGACGGTTACAGGTCAAACTGACCTCAAATTCGGATTCAGCAGGTCGAAATACATAAAGATATATGGGTCCCGTCAAAAGTACTGACAACTTTTTTTTTCATGTGCCGGTGATCGACGGTGTGGCTTAATGTATATAGAATAAGCGAAAGGAAATTTAGTATAGATCGGATAGCAAAAATGGTAGAGTAGCCGACATGTCTTCGGAAGGTTTTGGGTTCGAGTCCCAGTCCGAGCTATCTAATAATTTTTTTTCTCGCATATTCTATAAACTCACATTAAGATGATCCTCTCCACATTCCTTTCTCAATCCTTTCTTACCAATATCCCGTTACGTGAATGTGGAACGCTTCACGTAATAATTACCGTAACTCCTATTCTTTCCCGCTTTACAGCATTATTTATATTTGTAAAAATGCTTGCCGTAAGATGGACGGTGTGGCTTAATGTATATAGAATAAGCGAAAGGATATTTAGTATAGACCGGATAGCTCAAATGGTAGAGTAGCCGACATGTCTTCGGAAGGTTCTGGGTTCGAATCCCAGTCCGAGCTATCTAATAATTTTTTCTCGCATATTCTATTAACTCACATTAAGATGATCTTCTCCACATTCCTTTCTCAATCTTTTCCTACCAATATCCTGTTACGTGAATGTGGAACGCTTCACGATTTTGCGTGTCATCCTTACACAGGGGTCATGCTAATCTACAAATATAAATAATGCTGTGAAGAAGGAAAGAATAGGAGTCACGGTAATTATTACGGGAAGCGTTTCACATTCACGTAACAGGATATTAGTCGGAAAGGATTAAGAAAGGAATGTTGGAGAGGAGAGGATCATCTTAATGTGAGTTTATAGAATATGCGAGAAAAAATTATTAGATAGCTTAGTCCATATAAATAATTATTTATAGTGTTCAAAACACACCATAATTTTTTCAAATTTAAAAAAAAATATTCAATAACTTAAATAAATTAATTAATGTGCCGTACTCGATTTTGACGCCGCACGCGCAACCTAAAAATGTCGCGCGCAGACCTATTTTCAGCGTTAAATTAAAATTATAAATAATGGAAATAGAGTTCCGGGTGTAAGGAGTTTTTTCATTGGAAATTTCCTCTTTTTTCAGAATCTTTTCTTGAAATTCCTTAAATATGAATAGTTTATGAAATATTGGCAAAAAACGAAATGCCATTTTTTTTGCATCTTTATTATTTGCTTATAACTTTTGCAATTTTTTCATATGCTAATACACGCTTTTGGCACATTTTTCTAGGCGTCATTCCGGATCCATTGAGCTATCGCACATAATTTTAAGAGCAGAATCTCTATTTTCGACCATTTTCAACTAGTCGACTAGACTATTAGTAAAAATTCACTAGTGTTATTATTTCGAGTAGTGGTGCCACCATTGCCACTCAATATTTTTATTTATTTCTATGCTTTTTGTTGTGGTATGCGTTTGGTATAAGTTTTCAATTAAGAAAGTGGAGGGGGTAAAGAGTGGCAAGCCATTGTTCATACATAAATGCTTGAAATTGCACTTATGACGTTTCTGAGCTCTTCGAGCTCAAAAGGCTGATAGAAGTTTAATAGAACAGTATTTTTTGAATTTTCAAACTGCAATAATTTCTAAATGAATGAATCGATTTTCACGCAGTTGGCAGTATTCCACGCACTTTTTCAGAATCTATGATATACTCTTGAACACAAACTGATCGAACCGAAAATCTTAGAGAAATTTGAAAAATTCACTTTTTCCGAATTTTTTCGACAACGATAACTCATGAACCAATCAAACAATTTTCACGTTCTTGGTGGTGATCACGATCGACGTAATTTTTTGGGCTCTAATAATTATTCAATTTTGTCATAAATGATCAAAAAAGAAATCTCGAAGTTATGTGAAAAAAACACTTTTTTCGAAATTTTTCGTTTTCGATAACTCTCGAACGAATTAACCGATTTTGATGGGACTGGTCGCAATCGACGTGGTTTTTTAAGTTTAAGGGCTGATTAGTTTTTGGAATTGATTGGTATAGCCGTTTAGAAGTTATTCAAAAAGCGATTTTTTGAAAATTTTATTTTTGAGATTTCTCAAAATCTAGCAAACCGAATCGATTCAAATTTTCACAAAATTTAATGGCCATGATACTCTTTGGATCGTTACCTATTTCGACCTAATTGGCCAAGCCGTTCAAAAGTTATAAGAGCTTTACATACATACACATACACATACACACACACACACACACACACACACACACACACACACACACACACACAGCCGCACGAACACCATCGCGGGAATACAACGAGGTAAACACAATAACTTCCCGATTTTTGAAAATTTTCAATTTTCTTAGAGGGAAATTAAAAATTTGCATTTAAAAAAAATTTTAATTTTCTAGAAAAAATTTTTTTGCTAGTATAAGAAGGATTCCAAATCAATCGGATAGTTTTATGGTTTTTGATTTTTGATTCTTTCAATTTTTTTACATTTTTCAGTAAAGTTTTTTTTTTTTTAATGTTTCAATTTTCTATTTAATTTCTACAAAAATTTTATTTTTAAGTCAGTAAAGTAAATAAATAAAAAAAAATAACTTCTTAAATTTTCAGTATAACATAAATAATGTCTCAGTAAACTGCTTAAGTTGATGTATACGAAATAAAAACTCACATTAATAAGAGTATCCTGCTTGGACCAGCGGTAACGTTGTAACGGGTAAAATTGGTGATAATAGGGATTTTAGCCCCTCTTATTATCTAAATTAACTAAATTAACCCGAGTCCAGTTTCGCTTGATCCAAAAATCCTAGAATAGACCATACTAGACAATATCGATAAATCCCCGGCTCGAATTTAGAGCTCGCCGATGTCCAGGGTCAAAAGGGGATTGTCCAATTAAACCATAACAAACGTAATAGAAGAAACAATAGAAATCTTTTATTTGGTAACAATAATTAAACATCGTGGTGAAAAGAAAAACCTTCTATCACCTTTACAAAATGGTAGACACACTCATTCGTCCAAATCCGCGCTTCCCGGTATTTTTCTGTTTTACTGACTGATGGTATAACAGGAACCTGTTTACCGGCTTTTTGGTGCGATCATTTTCTGTTTTACCGACCGTTTGGGGGTTCCCAACAATCGCGTTCTCCAGTTCATGGCGCTAGTGGATCAATTTCCTACTCGGGATTCCCCCGGAGAAACGAGAGGATAGTCTCCAACTCCCTTCTCCCGCGGTGCTGCCACCCAGGTTTCCGAAGTCGAGGTATCTAGCCGACTTCCTCGACCTCCTAATCACCGTCCCCAAGGATCGAGAGGATAGCCTCCAGCTCGATCCCTTCTACTCGACTATGATCACCTGCCGCACTCTGACAGAAGGTCGGAGTACGGGGAGTCCGTAATACCCTTAAGAGATGAGCTCCACTTACCTTGGTACAGTCGTACTCTGGGTAACTTGAGTTCCTTAGCGTTTTTCCCTTCTGGATAGCCTCCACAGGGAAAATCGTCTCAGTGGTACTGGATTGACTTTTCCGCGATAAATTTGGGACTTTATCATTTTTCCAAAAAGTCACTTGCAACGAAACGGAAGGATCGTTTTAGACACCTATCGCCAGGTTTGGAAGCTCGAAAAACGTCAATTAATTCTAAGTTTTTAATTTCGAAATTTCATTTTCAATAATTGATTTTGCACAAAATTATTTCCCTCACTAATTTTTGCCCGGGACTTAGAATAATTTTGGCGTTCTTACAGCCATCCTACGGCGCACTAAAATAATTTACCCGGCGTTCTCCAGGCCAATTCTTACGATTTTGGATTCTCCAAAATTCGAGCCTATCCTGGCGGACATTTAGCGCATACCAAAATTAAACATAAATAATAAATACTTAACAATAATTCCAAAAAACAATCCTCGTTATGCCCAAAAAACGATATGCGCGGGGCAAAATAATTTTCCTTCGTCGGATTTTATCGGCAAAATTCCAAATTTCATATAGGTTTATACCTATATATGGTCTTTAGTTAACCATTTAAAAAAACAATGACAAAAGATATAAATAAACAATAAATTTCGGCTCTTTAATGCCCTCCTGCGCCGGCTCAGCCGGCATACCATACCCAATTCGCCGGGTGCGTCACACGAATAACAAAAATAATAAAACACACTTAAACAAAGTTAACTAAATAAACAAATTAAATAATACATATAATACAAAAATAAATCTTGAGATAGTGTTGGGTTCCTGGGGTCGCCATGACGATATCTATGTTGCAACGTGAACGACTGAAGACCTAAGAGACGCAAGTTCGAACCCAGCTCACGCCAAGAATTTTTTCAATCAATAATTCCATTTCAATCCGAGATTAAATTCACTAATGAGTTCTAATATAATATGAGTATCTAATCCTGAATTATTTTCAATTTTTTCGAAAATTTTAATATTTTTTTTTCAAAATTTACATGGGGTTCTGATGGGGATTTCCTTATTGAGACCCAAGAGGGATTGCCCAATGAGGGCCGCATAGGGCTTTGCGTTACATCCCTATGTGTAGTCCCTATTGGGCAACCCAATGAGGACCCAATAGGTCTTACATTAAAATTTCTAGTCGGGTATATGAGCCAAAACGCAAAAAAAAAATTTTTATATGCCTTTATGGCATCAGAGATGGGTCCCGGGAGCCGTAGGGCGTAGAAAAAAATTTTCGTTTCGGGAATCAAATCATTTTTACCTGAAAAGTCGAGAAATACACAAAAAATTGATTGTCATAATAATAATTTTTTTTTTTTAAATCCAAAACAAATTTTTAATTTAGGAAAAAAATTTTTTTTGCACTTCTGCACGTTTTATTAAAAAATACGTCGATTTCTAGAAAATAAATTTTTTTTATACGCCCTTATGGCTCGCCGGATGCCGTGAGAGCGTATAATAAAAATTCAATTTTTTTTTAAGTCCTAAAAAAATTTTTAATTTGTGGTTAAAATTTTTTTTGCATTTCTGCACGTTCCATGCAAAAAAATTTTGATTTCTAAAAAAAAAAAAAATTTTTATACGCTCTTATGTCATCCGAGGTGGATCCCGGCAACCATAAGGGCGTAAAAAATTTTCTTTAGCATTTCTGCACATTTCGGATGAAAATACGTCGATTCCCAAAAAAAATGTATTTTATAAGCCCTTATGGCTTTTTGCCAGTATCTTTTGCCAGTATACGCCCTTATGGCACTTGAAACGCAATATATATACAATCATATCTTCTTCTAAGGGCTTTTTTCTTTACCATATTTTTTCTTGACATCAGGAGTTATGTTTTTCAAGTATCGTTCAAAAAAAATATTATTTTCTTTTAGTTTATTCGAGTATTCATTGTTATTTAACAATGATGAAAACATAATCGCAGAAAGTAGCTGAAGGGGTCCCTATTATGCTCCAGTTTTGTTAAAATATTTAACATAATTAGGAATTAGTAAATATATTATTATGAAAAATTGACAAAAATGAAGAAAAAACTTTTCAACGGCTCTTACAACAGTGCATTGAAATTTAAAAGTAAGTCCTCCTAATAAATAAATAGATTTATTTTAAATGTGTAAATTTCAAGGTCAGTTCCGAAAATATATATTGAAAATTAGAGTGCCTGACCTTAAAATGTATATATCTAGGTGTTTTTTTCAGAAATGTACAAATTTTGAAGACACTCCTGATATAAATAATCAATAATGTAAATTTTAAGGTCAGTCAAAAATATATATAGACAATTAGAGTACCAGATATCAAAATATATATCTATTTGTTTGTCTAATGAATGTAGAAATTTTGAAGACAGTTCTGATATACATAATAAATTATATAAATTACAAGATCTGTCCCAGAAAAAAATGAACGAAAATTCAAGTACAGTACTCAAAATATATACTGTCCAAGTATACAAATGTGCCTGAAAATAACGTTGGACATAGAATTTTTTTAGTCCTGTCCTCAGAGTCACTAAATGTCCCTGAAGTACACGATACACATTCATATATATATATATATATATATATATATATATATATATATATATATATATATATATATATATATATATATATTCCGCTTAAAATATTGTAGAAGATGTCGAAACAAAAGGCCTGTCCAAAGAAGAGTTCTTAATTTGAATTTTAAGAGGTCCTCCATCGATTCTGAAGTTTTTCCCATTTAAATAACACGGAAAAAAATTTTTTTTTTCATTTTTACTGCCGCAACGTCTGAAGATTTCATTTTTTCATAAAATAAACTATTTCACCTCATTTGGGATTAAATTTTGAACAAAAAATTTCCTTGAGTCATATTGCTACCATCGAAGCCTGACTTTTTATAAAGCTTTACAGTATCAATTTTCCCCAAATTTCGTGTTTTTCATCATTTTTAGCTGAACTATCCAAGATAGTTAGTTAGTAACATATTAAAAATGATTTGACACATTCCATTCCCACAAAATATATTATTGAAAATAAGAAAATTGAATGATTAACAAGTATTCGATATAATCAAACATCAAATTCTTTCTAGTACTTTGTAATCCTTTTCTGTTTCAAACGATCTTCTATTTTTCGAACTGAACAACATGCTAAATTCTATATTGAGATAGAAAAGCGTTTTAATGTTCCAATAATAAAATTTTTGAAGGCTTTTAATCATAATCTACAGCAGAAAGTTTTAGGGATAGTCTGCAGGATCAACTGAATTTTCGGATAAATGGTTAAGGATTAAATACACAGTATACAAAAAAAAAATTCGAGGAGCAACTAGTTTCAACAGAATGCATAAGAATAAGAAAAGGTATTTTTGAAAAATTGAGCCCGTATTGAAGTAATTTACTACAAGTAAATAATTGTTATTTATAAAACTATATTTAGATTCACACATAAATCGGGTAATGCCGGCATAAATTACAAGTTTTCTATATAAAAACCAGATTTATTATATTTCCAGACATTTAAACGTATTTGGTTTGTAACTTAGTAATGTAGTAACTCTTAGTAACGTTAGGAAATTTTTTCCTATGCTCTTCAACAACTTGCAATAAATATTGCCTTTGTTCTTCACTCCTGGTCAAACAGTTGTTGTACTCCTGAATTAATGCTACGCCTCGTTCAGCGAGATCATTAATCACTTGTAAGTCAGACAGCACTGATTTACAGTGTAAATAATTTTGATCAGATGCCCAGAGATCTGGATCCTTGTCTATGAATTGATGCGGTAATTCATACTGTTGAAATAAAAGCAATGATTGCTTGCTAGCATAATCACAGAGATTTTTCGATAATAACAAGCTTATATCTTTGGCAATAAACGTTTTCGAGTTTGCAGCATTACTGTTTCGCACTTTCATTGCAGCTACGGTTTGCCTTTTAATTTGTAAGGGTACACTGTCATCAAATAACGCTAAACCGATTAACTCTTCGGATAAGTACCATAAATGTCTTAATAATGTCAAGCTTGCTGCGTCAGCAATTTTTTTATGAACAGAACGGTATTGATATAAATTTTTAACCATATTCAAATCTTGATTAGGTGACTTTATTGCAGAAGGTGCTTGAAACCATGAAATGACATAAAATTCGACGAGGAATCAGCAGACATATCTTAGTCCATTTACTTCAGTGGAATTCATTTGAAACTGTTTTCGAAACATAAACAGTTTCAAAGCGTACAGAGCTTTTGACATCCATCTGGCATGGTGGTTGGGTCCTGGAGCTTTAAAGCTTATTCCATTTTTTGGAGAACCGCCTAAAAATATCAAAACCAATTCTAAAAACTCTTTATAATCGTCTCGGTCATGCTTTTCCTGAAATATAAAATTTGTAATTTAATTTTGAGGATCTGAATCAAGATTTGTGACTAATCAATAAATTAACTGCAATTATCATTTAGAATTTGAAGAAAACACTATGATCCGGTTTTAAATGAGTACTATGCGAATAACCCTACTAAGTCAGAAAATTAGGAGAGTAAAATAATTTCCAATTTTTTATAGTGAATTCTGAAAGGATGTAACTTTAAGCTGCTATTTCGAGATGAAATAAAGTATTTTAACTCTTAAATTCTCTACTTATAAAAATGAGACACAGAATTTTTTCACAGGTTTTCCTTTCAGCCCGATCAGAACTAATATTAATCTAAATAATTTTTCAAATTTGTTGATTTTCAAATCTATTTCTGAAAGAGGTTCATTTGACCAAAAAATGTAGACGAGAATTTTGACAATGAAAAGCAAAATTTGATAAGATAACAATAGTGCTCGATAAACAATTACGATTGTTATAGAATATTTTGTAGTTGGTATATGATCGTCGGTGTTTTTGTCTTTGAGTTCATTATTGCGAAACCATAAAGTACTTTCCAAAATAACCAAAACGATGACCTTCTTAAAACTAATGTACAAATGTCAATAATTAGAAAAAATGATTATAATTTAAATACCTGTAGTCGATCAATAATGAAACTTATTATTTCATTTTTTTTTCTCGAATTCTTTCATTTATAATTGAATCCTGAATGCCAGTTTCAAATTTTGTTTTGTCTATGTTTTTCCAATTATTTTGAAATCGTACAAAAACTGCTAAATCATTACTCAATTGTAATGGCTCCAATTTTTAAAGGATTTCTCTCTCTCTCTCTCTAATAAAAAAAATACCTTCAAAAAATTTTAAAATAATAGGTAAAGATTATCTTGTCAAAATGACATCGTTTGGTGGAATGATCCACATATTTTTTCGGGAAGAGGTAAATGTTGTTTACTAATTCATTTACCTGTATTTGTCGCACATGTGTCAAAGCACATAGCTTTAATCCGATCTGAAATATTCCACTCATTTATGGTTTCCTTGATGGCGATTACTTGGTTTAAACCAGTCCCACGGTCAAGTTTTGGTACTACCAATAACTGCTGAGTATTCACACCCGATAAGATTATTGGAAGTCTTTCGACTTTATCCCGGCCAGTAATATCAGGCAGCAACTTTCCATCCCAGTGGATGACAACGCATTGAGCAACTCGTAGATTAGTTTTAAAATCTTCAGCAATCTTTTTTCTTATCTCGATCCGATTTCGATGGATAGTACGGTGGCTTATAGAAAAATCATTTAAATTGATTCCTAAAGCTGATGCAAATGCGCAAAAAAGATGTGTGGCTTGTCTACTACTCATATTCGCTCTATCTATTGCCGAAACCACTTCTGGTGTCATAAGTTTTAATTTTTTAGTTTTGGTTCAACAGGTAGCTCATCGAAAAAATCAGAAGTAGCAGAATGATTTGATTGAATTGATATAGTTGAAGTGGTAGAATATTGTGAAAGAGGTAACAAAGAGACTATAAATAGAAATTATAAAAAAATAATCATTAAAAAAAAATTTGGGATGTTAGGGCGTTGAGTTATTTAGTGAAGTAAACGAAGATATACAATTATAATTTTTATTTAAATATATTTAATTGCTAATACACGCGTGTACTTAAAACGAGGTGAAGTTACAATTATGCGATACGAAGCTTAGGGGTCACTCGGTCGAACTGAAAATTTTCAAGTGTCCATCTCGGCTTCCGACCTCTCCTGGGGTAGGGGGTACTCGATGGAAGTATATAGAAAATATATTAAGGGTAGGAGTACTTAGTTGTACGTAAGTATGGGAAATTGATATACGTAGGTACATGTACAAGAAAGATTCTCTAGGTACACACAAATTATAGAATTGATATACGTAGGTACATGTACAGGATAGATTCTCAAATTATAGAAAAGTAGAAGTATTTTAGTTAAAAGAGATAGATAGAGAGAGGGAGAGAAATAGATATATAGGTATAGGTATAGAGAGCAATTAGTGAGGTCTTGGGTCCGGTCGCTGGCCAGGCGACAAGAGTTTTTAATCCCTTAATTGCTCTTTAGAAAAAGGTATGTTATTGAGAATATTTTGTGGAAATATTTGGGAAAAATCCTTAAGCTTCTTATCGACTAATTTTACATATTTTTAATCCTATTAGAATAAATTTTATTAGGGTCTCGTCAGCTGCAAATGTGAATTTTATTACTTGCAATACAATTACAATAAAATAAAATTTCCCAAAAATGCTCTTGCAGCAGACGAGATTTTATCAGTTGTTTGGCATCACCAAGTAAATTATAATCTGGTATAATTTATGGTGATGCGACACAACTAAGACTTTTCTAACACAATACTTAATATCGTTGAAGAAAAACTTCAACTAAATAATAACTATATTAATTAACTATTATTAATAAATAATAATAATAAAAATTAAATAGTGATAATAAACATAAATGATAATAATAATAATTAAATAATATCACTCATTATAAATAATGATAATTAAATAATAATATATTATTTAATAATAATAATTATAAATAACAATAAATAATTAAAAATAATAATAATTAAACTACCCGGGAGTGGATGGAAGATATGACCCCCACATCACCTCCCTGCCAGTGATGAAGTCACGAGTATCCAGCCTGGAAACGGTTGGGAAATCTTACTCGTCTTCCTGTCCTTGTCTGCCTTGGGTTGTCAACCCTTAGTAGAATGCCCGGATCCGGTTCTGGCGATGCTGGAAATTCGGGTGGAATTGGAAGTTTTGGTGCTGGTTGGACTTCTCGATGATGTTGATGCTCTGGTGGAGCCGCGGGGTTTCTTGGGCGTCCACGTCGTGGACGTGCGATGATCACCTCGTCGTCTGGCTCCACTTGTTCTGGCTGCTGTTGTGAGAGCTCTGGTGGATTTACAGGCCCTCTTGGATGGCCGCGTCGTGGAAGAGCGATGACAACCTCGTCATCTGGTTCCTCCAGTTCTGGTCCTTCGATGTCGCTTGCCATTGTGTATGCCGGTTTCAGACGATCAACTGTGACTGTAGTGTTTCTACCATCCATGTTGACGGTGAAAAACCTATCAGCTCTGCTGATAACCGGATAAGGTCCTGTATATGGTTGTTGAAGCGGTTGTTTGGGTCCGTCGTATCGCACAAACACATGACTGGCTGTAGTAAGATCCTTGAACACGAAGATCTTTTTCTCGCCATGTCGATTTATAGCTGCTGGACGTAGTTGCTGGAACCGTTTTCTGAGTTCTTTGATGAAGGTCGCCGCACCAGAATCGTCATTCTGTGGTACACGTGACGTTAGGAACTCGCCTGGAATACGTAAAGGTTGACCGTACAACATCTCTGCAGTTGTAGTGCCCAAATCTTCCTTCCAAGCTGAGCGAATGCCCAGCATGACTGATGGTAGTGCTTCTGTCCATCGGTCTTGATGACAGCGAATAGCTGCTTTTAGTTGCCTGTGAAAACGCTCGACCATGCCGTTTGCTGCAGGATGATAAGCCGTTGTTCGGATGTGAGTCGTGCCGGCTATTTGATTTAGATATCTGAATAAGTTAGACTCGAACTGCCGACCTTGGTCCGTGGTAACGCGCAGTGGAACACCAAATCGCGCGATCCAGTTATCAAAAAACGCTCGAGCAACTGTCACAGCTCCCTGATCTGGGAGTGGAACTACCTCTGGCCAACGGGAGAACCTGTCTATCATAGTTAAGCAATACCGATTGCCATCGCAATGCGGCATAATGATTAAATCTAAATGGACATGTTCAAACCTGGACGATGGAGGGGCAAACGACCCAACTGGAGCTGAGACGTGGCGAGTGACCTTGGATCGCTGACACTTGAGACAACATCTAGCCCATCTCCTACAATCTGCCCTCATAGATGGCCAGATATACCGCTGTGCTGCAAGTTTGCATGTTGCATTAGCTCCAGGATGCGACAGCTGGTGAACGGAGTTGAATGCTGCTTGTCTGAACGGTTCAGTGATGAACGGGCGGGGTACCGCAGTCGAAACATCACACATAACCATGATGCCTGATCCTGGAATTGGGACTAGTTTTAGCTGGAGCGCTGAGGATTGGTGTTGCAGGTCCAAAAGCTCCTGATCTGTCTTTTGAGATTCTGCTAACGCCTCGTAGTCGATTGTAGACTCCAATTCCTCAATGCGTGATAGTTCATCAGCAATGACGTTCTCTTGGCCTGACACATGACGGATGTCCGTAGAAAACTGGCCAACGAAGTCCAAGTGACGTTGTTGACGTGGTGAACACTGCACTGATCTTAACTTAAAAGCAAAGGTTAGAGGTTTATGGTCACTATAAATAGAAAACTCATATGCTCACTAACCCATTGTTGTAGAACTGCTCCGACGCCTACATCAGAGGCATCCGTGAAAATGGCTAGTAGAGCTTCTGACTTCGGGTGGACCAACAGTGTGGCTTGCGTCAAGCTTTCCTTGCATGTCTCGAATGCGGCGACTGCTGCAGGGGTCCACTTGACTGGTGCACGGCCTTTAATGTCTCCTCGAAGTAGCTCGTTCAGCGGTGCCTGGATGTCTGCAGCTTTGGGTATGAACCTACGGTAGAAGTTCAACATACCCAAAAACTGACAAAGTTGTTTACCTGTCGTTGGTTGAGGGAACGAGCGAATAGTCTCCACTTTTTCGGGCAATGGACGCGTGCCCTCTCTGGAAACCATGTACCCAAGGAATTCGACCTCGGACACGCCGAAGATACACTTGTTGGGATTTATCACCACACCATAACTCTCCAACCTCTCGCAGAGTGTCCTGAGATGTTTCATGTGCTCTTCCGGTGACGATGAGGCGATAAGGATGTCATCAATATAGGCGTAACAAAAGTCCAAACCGCGAAGTACCTCGTCCATGAAGCGCTGGAACGTTTGGGCTGCGTTTCGGAGTCCAAATGTTATAAATGGAAACTCAAATAAGCCGAACGGCGTCGTAATGGCTGTCTTTTGAATGTCCTCCGGAGCTACTGGTATCTGATTAAAAGCGCGAACCAAATCAATTCGGGAAAATATTTTCTTACCGTGAAGCAAATATAAGAAGTCGTGGATGTGCCGCACAGCATATTTGTCCGGTCTGGTCCGGCTGTTGAGGCCTCTGTAGTCTCCGCATGGACGCCACTCGTCATCCTTCTTAAGGACCATGTGTAGAGGTGCAGCCCAGGGACTCTTTGACGGTCGTGCAAGTCCTAGGCGCATCATGGCTTCGAACTCCTTCTTCGCTGCCAACAGTTTGTCGGGAGCCAATCGCCTTGGCTTCAGTGCCACTGGTGGTCCTGGTGTCGTTATGATGTGGTGTTGAGTCTGATGCTCCACTTCTCCTGGAGCACCACATGGTCGCGTAATCGATGGAAATTCCTCCAGGAGTTTATGGTATTCGGAAGAGCCTGAGATGACCCTGATGCCCGGGTCCTCGCACTGAATTATCTCACCAACAAGACCAATTTTCGTGGTTGTATCTATTAGCCTGCCGTTCTTGAGATCAACCAGCAGTCCATAATGCGACAGGAGGTCTGCGCCGATGATAGGCTTGGAAACATCTGCGATTAAAAACCTCCATGTGAAGTCTCGCCTTAGCCCAAGATTTAGTGTAAACGTCGCAACACCATATATATAAATCGGTGTACCGTTGGCCGCAGAAAGTTCGTATGTTGCTTTCTTACACGGTCCGCGGTAAATTTTGCGCGGAATCACACACAAGTCCGCTCCAGTGTCGATCAGGAAACGCATACCTGATTCACGGTCCCGGACAAATAGACGGCTGTGGGTTATTGGGCGAGTGTCGTCGGCCGCCATTAACGACCGCCCTGGTCGTTTCCCGGCGTCCAATTACACGGGGAAGTACAATGATGCTTTGTCGGCAAATATCCAATGATACCAGCACATATCTGGAGGGCGTGGGCCCCGTTGACGTGACCGAGAGCGGGGTATCTCTTGAGAATTCTGAACTCGATGGGGTGTCTGGGATTTGCCGCGCCTATAAAATTCTGCTTTCTTTCCACGGGAGTTCATGCTGCCTAGATGGTTCTTGATCTCCGCTATCTCTAGGCGCAGTTGTTGCATCGCTAGGGCAAGTTGTGTATCCTGCGTTACCGCCACCTCTGAGATTGACGGGCGCGAGGGCAGCAATCCATGAATAATGTCGGCGACCTCTGCCATAGCTGTGACGCCCTTTTTCTGCTGGGTGGCCATCGCCGTTTGATACTTTTCTGGTAAACCCCGTAGCCACAGTGTCTTGAGAAGACTGTCAGGAAACGATGATCCAGCTTGCGCTTGTAATCGGCGAAGATATTGCGACGGTTTCTCGTCGCCCATTTTCTCTCCTTCAAGCAGCTTGCGGGTCTTCTACTCTTGACTGATGCTCAACCTTTTGATAAGCTGCTCTTTCAGCTCGTCGTACAGGGCAGCAGAAAGCGGTTTCATAATGATGTCCCGCACTTCGGTCACGTACCGCGAAGGTATTGATGATAATACTTGCAGGTACTGCTGCTGCTTATCGATGATGCGGTTTCTTAAAAATTGAGATTCGACCATCGCGAATCACATCTCGGGATCTGCCGCAACGAACTCGGGAAATCGTTGTGAGGCCACTACCGTCACCGCATTGCCTCCATTTAATTCCTCACCGTTAACCATTTTAATTTTTTTAATCTATCGACTACAAATTTAAGTAAGATTGATCACACGCGCATAAAATACTCACTTGATTTGCAATACCCACAAATCACCAGAAGAAAATAAAAATTACGCGATATAAATCTGATTTAAATTGAAATTTAAAACGCGAATTATTATTCAAAACTAGGGGTCACCACTTTGGGATGTTAGGGCATTGAGTTATTTAGTGATGTAAACGAAGATATACAATTATAATTTTTATTTAAACATATTTAATTGCTAATACACGCGTGTACTTAAAACGAGGTGAAGTTACAATTATGCGATACGAAGCTTAGGGGCCACTCGGTCGAACTGAAAATTTTCAAGTGTTCATCTCGGCCTCCGACCTCTCCTGGGGTAGGGGGTACTCGATGGAAGTATATAGAAAATATATTAAGGGTAGGAGTACTTAGTTGTACGTAAGTATGGGAAATTGATATACGTAGGTACATGTACAGGAAAGATTCTCTAGGTACACACAAATTATAGAATTGATATACGTAGGTACATGTACAAGATAGATTCTCAAATTATAGAAAAGTAGAAGTATTTTAGTTAAAAGATTGATTGATAAATTTATTTATGCCAAGGCACAGGCCAAATGGCAATTTAAATACAAAATATTTACATCTTAAAAATAAAAAAATGTGTGTGTGCGATTCACACACGATAGAAGTGAAACTTCAGTGAATCGACAAAAGAATGAGATGAATATTTATAACAAGGGTAGGATAATTACAAAGTTTAATTGTTCAAAAATGAAAGTATTTTGATTAATTTTAAAAGATATTTTATATTTTATTTAACATATGTTACATAATCTATTACTCAAGTTCCATATTTTCAGTTTCAACAAATGATACAAGAGGCTTATGATAACTAAAATACGATACAAATATTTTAGTTTCAATTTGGTTGATATATCTTTGGAACACTGCATCTATTACCGTTTTTGATCTTGTAGTTGATTGAGTGCGATTGTTACACATTTTTAAATAAAATGTTGTATCGAGAAACTCAATCAAAGGAAGCGCTGTATCTGATGCAAAATTTATGTTAAAATCCCCACTTAAAATCATCGGAATTTTATCATAATTCTTTTTGAGAATTCGCGATACCTCTGGGGTATATTTGATCAAATTTTCATGTATAAATTCAATAACTGATTTTATTGATTGGTTGGGAAAGATGTAAATTGCTACGATCAAAATTAAATCTCCTTGGTCATTTCTGCTCTCACAGGCACATATTTCTCCAACTTTCGAAAGCTGAACAGACAATGATTCTATCTGTTGTGCATTGAGATCCATTTGTGGCGTAACAACACGGGCTCCATCATTTACGTTGTGATAAATTGCTACTCCGCCTGCCCTCGTACGTGGTCTTTTGTAATTAACAACAATATTAAAATTTGGAATGTCTACAATATCTTCATTATTCATCCATGTCTCCGAAAGAATTAAAAAATTTGACGATGACACTATATTGTCATGTTGCAGATCTTGTACATGAGCTCGTAAGCTTTGACAGTTAAAGGTAAACAGTGACATCCCTTTTCTTTTATTTAAGAAATCATATAAAACATTTGTAATTGTCTCAAGTCGATTCAAGTTCAGCCTTCGAAATTCATGTTGTAGATCAATTGTAGATACTGACGCTCTTCGGCCATGGTAAAATTTTTATCATTTTTTTGAAACGAGATATAAGCCGTTTATTGATGTAACTCGTGATAATGCGACGTACAGGAGTTGTTGAACGTGTGATTTATCATATTCATATACAATCTCACCAAAAGTAGCTCCCTGGGACTTGTGAATCGTCATTGCACATGCAGAGACTAATGGGAAATGATTACGTTTTACAATAACGGTTTTATTAGGTACTAGTGGTATAGATGATGTTCTGCGATCTATTGGTACTGCCAGTGGATGAAGATTATTGTTTTGAATTGATGCCGCTGCCTTTCTTCTCAATTTTTCTCCGATTTTTGGAGATTCTGGAAATTCTAGCCATAAACG
Organism: Cotesia glomerata; assembly: GCF_020080835.1. NCBI lineage: Eukaryota > Metazoa > Arthropoda > Insecta > Hymenoptera > Braconidae > Cotesia > Cotesia glomerata. The sequence goes on from NC_058163.1 coordinate 13,665,949, forward strand.
ACCTATCTCTCCTTTGTCATTATATTCAATGAAAATTAATTTTCCCGTCGCACCATTTGCTAATCCATCTGATACATCGATGTTAGTTGTTATCATGTATGGTTTGTTCAAAACCAATGTAATTTGATATGGCAAACCTCCTGTATCAATAGTTGACATTTTATGTAATTTTTGACGCATAGAAGTTTGCTGTTCAACATTTCTACATCCAATATATATATCAGTTGCCTCTGAATTCACTTTTTCTTCTATAGAATTCAAAATTTTATTGTTGTATTCAGCAACTGAATGATTATTAAAAACAAATCGTATACCGTCTGGACAAAGTCTCTCAGCTTCTTCTTCAGAGTAAATCCGTGACTCAATTAAATCTAGCTCTTCCTGATCTAACAACTGTCCATTACCAATTTTTGTTAATATTGTTGCAAAACTTTGATTAGCTTGTCGCATAACTTCGTTTAGTTCGAAAAATTTCAACCCTCGCCATAGTGTTGAACCTGCTATTTGTCGTTTTATTTGTTTGTAAATTGGGGTAGCACGAACTGGCGGTAGTTGACGTAGATCACCAATCAAAATTATATCTAATCCACCAAAATGGACTTCAAAATTACCGGTGATTTGCTTTAACCTTGAATCTATTTGGGACAACAACTCGGCTCCAATCATACTAATTTCATCGATAATCAATACACGAACATATTTAAAAAGTGATCTATATTGTTGGGCTACTTCAATTGATAAAGGAAGCAACTTTGAAAGACTTATCTTCAGTGCAGTGTGTACTGTTGTCCCATTGATAGCCACAGCAGCTTTACCAGTAGAAGCACAAGCGATATAAGCATTACAAAACCCATCACTTTCAGAATATCGATTATAAATTTCCATTAATAATTTAATAACAAATGTTTTACCACATCCAGCTGGTCCTGTAAAAATATTTGCAGCGGAGGAGGATCTTCCAACTGAAGATTGTAAATGACGTGCATCAAAAGTTCCTTTTGTTTTTGGTTTGCCATTTTCATCAGCTCATAATATTGGTCGTTAGGCATTAAATTTTCTTTCCGTTTTGCAATGGCACCAAGTTTATTTAGGGTTGCGAGACGTAAATCACTGTTTACATCCGAATTCGGATTGTCATATAGCGTTTGGAATGGATTAATTTCTGGAAATCTAGTGGCAATATCATGAATCTCATCGTCATCGTCTGCTTCTTCATTTTCGCGACATAGTTTTCGGCATAGCTCTATAGTTTTATTAATGTCTAAGTCAGATTCAAACTCTTTACGTCGCTCCAGAATTTGATTTTCATTTTCGTCGTAAATCCTAATAAATTTCATCTCTTCAAGAATCTCGAATTCTTCATTCCGAAATGGGATATGCAAAGTCACCATTTCTCTTTTATACTCATTTATATCTGAGGCTATGTCATAATTCCTATAACGAATGATGCGTTGTTGCTTTCGACGAATATAATCACCTTGCGAATTTTTAGTAAAATTAGCAACGAATTGTGCAAGTGATAATTCTTCCATTTCTTGTGGCCGCTTCTCGTATTTATCAAACCAGTTTTCCTTCCAAATACTTGTTGAATCTTCATCGATATTTAATTCATCTAATTCTTTTTGTGTTCGTCTAATACGCTGTCGTTCAATAGGCCAAACGGTGGGAATATAAACTATGGAGACTGAACTTCTAGACATAGGTTCACGAAGAAGGTACCACGCTGCTTCCTGGCTTGTTAATTCAACGGTGTTGAGCATATTAACACTCATTTTTCTAGTTATTTCTACTATATCAAACTCAGGGTTTTCATCCATGATTTCATGAATTTGTCTTTGTAAATTACTTATACCCCTATTAGTTTTATTGACATATTCAACAACATACGCTGCACATGAGTATTCTTCGATAATAAATTGCATATCTGTATTTGATTGTAAGACATTGAGAATAAAAAGGATTGAAAGGGTTGTGCCATTTTTCTTTAGGTTGTCGCTTCAAAAATACTTTAGGTCTGGTAATTCCAGCTTCAAGAATATGAAAATAATCATTATCAGAAGTTATATGATTTTGTGCATAAAACATTTCAATATTCTCGTAATCATTGTTCTCAAGATTAATTTGTATTTGTTTATACTGCTTAGCGTAATCAGCATATCCTGGATGATCTTTCTGCATTGGTTTTAATATTGTAGTGGATTTACATGGCATAAATGGAGCATCAAATCGGCATTTCTGAGGTTGATTGGCATGTACTTTTTTATAACAGGTAAAGGTATGTTTGTGACTTTGCAAGCGAATATGTCCAGAAGCTTCTGATGAAGAAATTGATATCAATTGATCAATCATCATTACAGTATCTTGATAGTTTGTACCAAGAGGATCTGATGGAGCGTCATTCAGCCACAATAAAATATGTGCATGAGGACTACCACGATGCTGAAATTCAATTCGTTTAAAATAGTCGACAACATAATAATTTCCAAATGGGCTGTTCTTCTTTGATTGGAGAATAGTTATCAATATATTGACTATTTTATTAAAATAGATAGCACAGGTCACAGCATCTTCATTCACTAGTGTAGTCTTAGATATGTAATCCAGTGACGCAGCTTGTTCAGCTGAAATTTCAGTACCGTTATTTTTAATTTGTACAATAATTGTATTAAATTGGTCCATCCGATTTCATTGGCACTCAAAGTAAGAAACATCGTAGGTTTTCCTAGTTGCCGAATCATCGCAAAAAGATCTCTTTTTCGATCGCTCCAATACCATACTGAATTTGGTATTGAGCGCAGAAAAGCTAAATTACTTTCGATACAATTATTAATGTAGTCAGCTGACTCAACTTGCTGCCGTGTAATATTAGTATTTTTTCCCACATGTTTAAATGCAATCGTAAGCGAGTCACGAACTCTTAACCTCATAATTTTCATTGCTAGATATAATAAATGATGTGGAGTAACTCCACGCCGATCTGATCTTCGTAATTCGCTAGTTGCTATTGCGAACGGTGTTGCATTTACTCCCTCTCTGAATTTTCGGAAATGACCCAAATAAATCGATGGGAAAGAAAGTTCTTCGGCATGTTCATCAAAAATTATACTTTTGGGAATATTATATTCTCCAGGAGCGATCCGTAAATACATATCTTCATTCCAAAGTAGAGTTTTCTGTTGTGCTGTTAGACTCTCTTCGACCGGTATATCTTCACTCATTTCTTCTAGATCGATTTCATTATTACTATTATTGTTGAAGAAGCTTTCATCAATTTTAATATCGTAAAATAAATAAAGTGGAGTTTGAAGCAAATACTGAAGCCATGCACGAATTGTCCTTTTATTAACTAGTCCCATTAAATAGCTTGATCTATGTATTATTTTTCTTTTTAATGTGTACGTTAATACAGTAATCATCATCGACATTACGGGGTAAGAGTTTTACCATATTGTTTACCTCGACTGGTACATTAATGATTTGTCCATAAATTCCATATTGCCCATGAACATGTCGTAACCGTCGAATTTGCATAAATGGAACTCGTGGTGAGACAAGTCTTTCCGAAATTAAGTCAAGCGGTGGTAAAACCTCAGGTATTTTTTCATATTTAAAACCGTTATAAGTAGACATTATAGGAATCACTTTCCTCCCAATTGCTTGGTAACACGTGTTGCACAGTAAAATATCTTCAACTGTATTGTAATTTTCAACTATTACCCTTAATAATTGTTCATCTTCAGCACGTGGTGATTTTAAATCTAACTTAAACCACAATCGATCACAAACGGAGCACTTATGACCAAACATATTGTTTAAAAACTTGTCGTTAAATTCTTTATGAGCAAACTTATTTCGACGAAACCGTGAGTATGGAATTTCTGGCTGTACATCTACTGGAGGGTTATCTGAAAAAAACAATACAAAGTATGTAACGAGTTATCTATCGACTGTGTATTGAGAATCAATTCCTTAAAAACTAAAATTTTTTACATCGTAAATTCGAAAAATGTATATAAAATTAATTTTAAAAACTCATTTTAAGATAATGATTATTTTCAAATATGGTTATTAAATTATATGTACCATTTAAAAATTATCCACTCTTTAGTTTAAAATTAAATTATTTTTTTTTTTTATCATTTTAATTTTGAATTTTTTTACAATTTATTTTACCATTCAAAAATATTCATCCGTCTTAAAATTGTTTTTTTTCCTATAAATCTAAATATTAAATCATTTTGTTAATTTAAGAATTATTGAATTATTGAATATAAGTTTAAATTAAATTAAATTTTTTTAATATTTTAAATCATGAATTGTAAATTAGGTACATGTTTTTAAATTAAATTTTTAAGTTTTTAAGTTTTTCATTAAAATTATTATTAAATTGAAAAATTTCTTTAAATTATTTAACATTAAATGATGAAAGTTAGTATTAATTATTAGTACTTACAATCATTATTTACTAAATTATATCCCGTTGGAACACTATTTTGTTGCTGAGAGTGGTCTAAAACAGAAAAAAATAAATAAGGTTAGACACATGATGTATTGAGGTTATATATATATATATATATATATATATATATATATATATATATATATATATATATATATATATATATAATCCATGATCAGTTTAAAATAAAAATCAAATTTATTGATTGAAAAACATTGATATATTAGTTTATACTTAAAACAGGATTAAAAATATTTACACTTACCATTTATTACATCAGTCACATTGACACTTATATCTGAACATCTATTTTGATTGTTCAATAATTGTTTTTTACTTGCACGAAACTCGGGACTGCGTTGTGTTGAACTTTTTGCTGATTTTTTTTTCATTTTACTTTCATTTTTGCGTCGATATTGACGACACATTTCGGCATTAGTTTTCGGCATTTTATAAAATTTATTATTTAGTACAAGATATAAAAATACTCACAAACAGTTAAATAATAACACACCACGCTATCTTACTAAAACGCTGTAATACGCAGCCGCATACAGTGTACAGTAAGCTCACGTAGTTTTCACATGCACTACACACGTTAAATGCTCAAATACAAGCACGTATTAAACAGTGTGCAATATACATACACACTGACATCTGCTCTCTCGCTCTGGCTCACAAATTACAGGCGACTATGCTTAGAAGACGGGAGTGGGGACGCTACGAAGTATGGAACAAAGAGGAGAGACCGATAATATACAAATTGTATGTATATTTCTGTCTCATTCTTTCCCCTGGCTTCATCCTACACATTTTTGTATTTGTGTCTCTTACCTGTCGTTTTTTCGTTGCATCCGGTTTGAAATCACAACGATTCTAAAGAAGTTTCACTTCAATAATATTAAATGTAAGTACATAGTTCTTAACCTAAATTTTAGAATAATATTGCAAAAACTTTTAACCATTTTTAAACTTTTCTAAACTGATTCGACTATTATCTCAATTTGAATTTTTTAATTAGTATACAAGTATTGTAATCAACAAATTTAATCTATCAATTATTCAATTTATCAACTGTCTAAATTTAGTAAATAGTCAAAAACTTTATTTTTGAAGACTTCACTGCTACTTGAGTTTACGATTTCTTCTGGTAGTTCTTCCCACAGACGAATCACGGAGATTAAGAAGGAGTGTTCCATATAGGTGGTAGCAAAATGAGGTATCTTGAAGGAAGTATGTTTTTTAGCTGCTAGCCTATTGGAACGTCTAACATCAATGTCTTCAATGAATAGCTCTCGTCAGTACTTGGGCTTTTCAACTCGAAGTAACTTGTAAAAATAACAGCTCATGTAGTACATTCGGCGATACTTTACAGACAACCATCCTAGCTCATGTCTGAAAGGTGTAATGTGCTCATCTTTTTTGAGATTAAAAATAAATCTGATAGAGCAGTTAATCGCACGTTGTAGTTTTAAATTGTTATCAGAAGTTGAGTCGACCAATACAACGGAACAATAGTTAACGAGTGGTAAGATGGTTGCTGATACTAGTAATTTCCTTATAGGAGTTGAAAAGATATTTTTCCTTACTTTGAGACAATGCAGAGCTGAGCTCACTTTACTAACTATCTGAGTGACGTGGTAGTTCCATGACAGATTTCTGCTTAGCTGAATACCTAAGCACTTGGTATAGTTAACGTAGGGTATTATGACACCATTTACTACTGTTGGTGGCAGATCCAAGTCCTCAAGCTTTTTCAACTTACTATTAGAGCCCAAGATCATAGCCTTTGTTTTAGCTAGGTTGATTTCCAATCCATGGTCTCTTGCCCAGTCAGCGACTGATTGTGCATCCGAGTTGACCCTCCAGATAGCATCATGTAGCTGATAGAAAAAGAAGTGAGAGTATATATATTTGTCGTCAGCAAACAATCCATGCTTGCAATATACCAGCCGCTGAGCCACAGAATTCATGACTATTAGAAACAGGATTGGATCCAGAACAGATCCCTGCGGAACACCAAATGACGTTTTGAGTAGTTGAATTGAAGTCCCAAGATCGTTTAATATTGATTGAGATCGACCCGACAAGTAAGAGAAGAACCAATTTATTGTTTCCATTGAGAAACCAAGCTCAAATAGCGCAATCAGTATATTTTTGGGATCAACATAGTCGAAAGCTTTGCTCAAGTCAAACAATACTAATACAGTGAGTTTGCTGTTGTCCATTGCCTGTCGAATATCATCAGTGAATTTCAATAACGCTGTTTGCGTGCTGTGATGTTTTCTAAATCCAGACTGAAAAGGATCAAATAGCTCATTATCTTCCAAATATGCTGTCACCTGATTAGCAATAATTAAGGAGATAGATTAGCAATAATTAAAGAGATAGATAGAGAGAGAGAGAGAAATAGATATATAGGTATGGGTATAGAGAGAAATTAGTGAGGTCTTGGGTCCGGTCGCTGGCCAGGCGACAAGAGTTTTTAATCCCTTAATTGCTCTTTAGAAAAAGGTATGTTATTGAGAATATTTTGTGGAAATATTTGGGAAAAATCCTTAAGCTTCTTATCGACTAATTTTACATATTTTTAATCCTATTAGAATAAATTTTATTAGGGTCTCATCAGCTGCAAATGTGAATTTTATTACTTGCAATACAATTACTTACAATACAAAAAATTAAATAGTGACAATAAACATAAATGATAATAATAATAATTAAATAATATCACTAATTATAAATAATGATAATTAAATAATTATATATTATTTAATAATAATAATTATAAATAATAATAAATAATTAAAAATAATAATAATTAAACTACCCGGGAGTGGGTGGAAGATATGACCCCCACAAAAAGAAGAAAAAAATTGAATGTTATTAGCTCATAAAAAAGATCTTTTGAATTGCGAGAACTTCATAATTATTAAGCTCACACTCCTTTGAAAATGTTAACAACTTTCTGGTCTACTGTAAATGATGATAAAATATTACTTTTATCTTAAATAGTCGAAAACTTACATATTTGGTTTCTAGTGAAATTGCTCGTATATTTTCAGTAATGTACAGTATTACATAAAGCATTAGTAAAGTGTGAGCAAATTGTCTATCAAGTAAGTGAATAATATAAAAATTATGACGTTAGTATAGACTATTCACAGTACATTTACTCAGTAAAAAATTTTTTGTCGTTGCATAAAGTATAAAAATTTTTGTGTAGAATATTACACTCTATTGTGTAGAATTTCACATTCTCATGTGTTGATTTAACACACTAGAATGTTGAATTAACATTAGTTTGTGTAAAAACAGTCAATAAAATAAATATTTGTGTTAAATTAGACGAAAATTTTCTTACTGTGTAAAAATCATTCACAGAATAATAAATTAAAAATTAATTGTAAAGTTATTGCTGTGAGAAGAATTCTTTAAAATGGATTATTAAAAATAAAAGCAACGAGTAACCATTTAATTTTACCTGCTTTATCAACTTCATTAGTATTTACATTTGTCCCAGCACTTTCCATCGAAATATAATTTGAATTGTCTTCCACACAAAAGGTCTATGTATTTTGTACATCGTCAATATTGGCTGAAATCTTTATCAACTGACTACGTTTGCAAATTTCCCGACTAGCAATCAAAACTTTCCTTTGTGGTGAGCTTAATGTTGTCAAAACATTCTGCGGTGCAATTTCGAAGCGGTGCAATGTCGAGAGAATTGATAAAAGTTTTTTCGGCCAATTGTTGTGCGGGAGATTTTTTGCGAGCTTTATGTACTTGAGTTTTTTGCCAGTTTTTATGTAATTTTTCAATTTTTCCAATTGAACGATGTAAATTGTTTCCTGGTAATGTGAACTTATTCCACACTTTGATAACCTCACACAGAACAAATCTAGCACTTTCGCAAATGAATAGTTTATCTGTTCGATGTTTATAGAAAAATAAACATAAAAAATCACGATTCGTGGGTAATTTCTAATCATGTAAAGTTTTTGACTCGAACCCAACCAAGTTAATGTAATTTTCACTTGTTTTACAAGACATTGTTCATCAATAAACTGGTATAATTGTTGATACGATAATGATTCATTAAAAAACCAACGTCAATTAAGGACCAATTATAATGAAGGACAATAGAGTCCTCTAATTGCCGATATCAAGCGGATAATTGATCAATTACGCAATTAAGCAAAAAGTCAATAAATACTCAGAGGGCGTTAGTTGAAAATTCTGTAGAAAATTTGAATTTGACTTTAAACCTCAGCCAGTAATGATAACTCTTTTTAACAGAAAGTGAAAAGTTCCATTCAAAAGTTAATATTAATATGAACACATAAATATGGAATATAAAAAATTTTTTTATAATTTAATATGTCGTAAAGATTAGTAAAAATGTAATTTGAAATGTAATTTCAACAAATGACTAAAGTAATTTGTTGAACAATCATGTTTTTTTGCAGCAATGGTAATAAATGAATAAACAAATACGAAAAAAAAATAATAACTTAAAATACAATAGAAACGCACAATAAAAATAAAAATACTATCATGAAAATGTTGAGGTATTTAACAAAAACATAATTTTTCGGTAATACTCTCTCATGCGAAAAAAGAAATAAAAAGCATCAGAAAGGATTAGATTTTTTATTATATTTGAAGGACTATGATAATAATTTGTGGAAAATAGGAAGGATGGCTATTCTAGTAATAATATAACACTTTGATTATATATACGTCTATATGTAGTTGCAGCTTTATTATGTCTTGTACACAGAACTTCTAGATGTACGTGTGATCGGTACAGAGCTATAGTCAAGAGTGAGTATGTTACAATGTAAGAGACTACTCTAGAGGCTTAGTAATTACTTTAAACGTCTAATAGATGGTGCCTCATGTATGAACAAAGTAAACTATTTCTGACACTCCCTCCCTTTGCACATACATATTTTAAATATAATGAATAACATAATTTCAAAAATTACATCTAAAATCGATTAACGATCATGAACATATCTAATATTAAATATTAATAAAAAAAGGTAAAGTCTTTATCTGAAGTTCCAATTAAGAACAAGGTCCTTGAACTTCTTTGTTTTTCTCCGCTGCACACTCTGCTAAGATTGAATATTAACTTCTGTAAATATTAATTAATTATATGATTAAACTTATTAGTTTAAATCTTCTATATAACATCTATATTTAACATCTAAATTCGACATCTATATTTAACATCTATATCATCTAAAATTTTATCATCTAAATATTCATCATTTTATTTCTGAGTTTGATATGTGATGTAGAGGGTAAAGGTTTAGTCATAATATCCGCAGTATTTTCTTTAGTGGATATCCATTTTACCTTTATTTTGCCCGCCAAGACACATGATTTAACAAAATCACCATGAGTTTCAGCCATTTGAGGTTTCTTGCCTGTTCTTTCTCTTTCAGCCAGATTGGATTTGATAAGCTCAACGTCATCATCAAAATCTTTCAATTTGTGACTTCCCTCCATTTGAGTACAGTCACAGGCTGATTTATTATCACATCTAATAGTGACTGGATACATAGTTTTACCTATTATATCTCTAATCGCTTTATCCAAGGAAATTAATTCCTTACAAGATTCGCTCATGGCAAGATATTCTGCTTGACAAGTTGATGTAGCAGAAGAGGACTGTTTGTGGCTTCTCCAAGCTACTGTATCACTGTACACTTGGATGATGTAACCACTTGTCGAAGTCGAATTTTCACGATCTCTGAAGCTAGTGTCAGTCATAGCTTCCATAATTTCGGTTTTAGCTCTATAGTACAAACCCAAATCAGTTGTTCCTCTAAGATATCTGAAAATTCTTTTGACTTCAGTCCAATCTCCTTTGGTTGGATTATTCTGTCTTCTAGACAATAAATTTACAGCATATGATATATCTGGTCTGGTTGCACCAGCAAGATACAACAGACTCCCTATAGCCTCTCTATAAGGTGCATTAGCTGGAACATTGGAATCATCTAATTTTCCTATGTTTTTATTGTTTCTATTTTTGACTTGTCTAGTTATCATGGGTGTGTCTTGAGCATTACATTCTTTCAGATCGAAACGTTCTAGGATCTTTTCAGTGTACTCAGGCTGTGTAATAGACATTTCACATTTACTTCTATCACGGTGAATTTTCATCCCAAGAAAATTCTCCGGTTCTCCCAAAATTTTCATTTCGAAAACGTTACTGAAATGATTTATAAGTTCATCTAATTTTTCGGGTACATTGCTAGCTGCAATCATATCATCTACGTATAGGATTACGATGGCAATTTTTCCATCTTTTCTCCAAGTAAATAAGCATGGCTCGTTTAGATCATTCTCCTAACCTAGTTTCAGTGCTTCTTCAGTGAACTTTTTGTTCCATCTCTTAGGACTGATCCTCAATCCATAAAGAGATTTTTCAAGCTTCCAGACCATCTTTTCTCTGATTTCATCACTGCAATCATAGCCTTCTGGAATCTCCATAAAAATTGCCTTTTCCAGAGTCCCATACAGAAAGGCAGTTTTTACATCCATTTGCTATGCGTCTAAATCAAGTTTATTTATGATTGCTAGTGCTAATCTGATTACTGGAAGTCTTGAGACTGGAGCATAAGTTTCTTTCAGCTCATACTCGATTACATCTAGAAAACTTTTTACAACCACTCTAGCTTTATAGATGGTTTCTCCAGTTTTGCCAATTTTGGTTTTAAAAACCCATCTAGAGTTCACTACATTAGCATCTACAGGTCTTTTAACTAGATTGTAGACTTTGTTATCATCTATTGATTTTAATTCTTCTTTAACTGCTTTAATCCAATCAACACAGTCTTCCCGCAGTAAACACTCTTTGTAATTACTGGGATTCTTGTTGATAGAAGAAAGCATAGCATGTATAAAATCTTCTTCATCTATAATCGTGAACTTTTTTATTGTTTTGGCATAAACGAAGTTATCATCTATCTTGGGTTTTGGTTTTCTTTTTGAAGCTCTCAACTTCTTAAATTTGGTATCAATTGATCCATTATCATCTAATTTACGCTTTTTAGATTTATCTGAATTAACTAGTTTATCTTTAGAGTTTATTGTTACAGGAGTATTTGCATCAGAAGATTCAGAATCTATTTTCCCATCAATTGAATTATCTTCTACTTCTACATCTTTTTGTTTTTCAATTGTTGAAGAATCTTCAACTTCTAAATTTTTTGTTTTGTAAATATCCTTATAAACTAGTTTTTCATTAAATCTGACATGTCTTGAATTTAAGAATTTTCCAGAGGTCGGCTCCCACAATACATAACCAGTACGTGAGTAACCTACCAGTATGGATCTTATTGCTCTTTCAGAAAATTTATTTTCTGAAATTGGAAGTTTAACATAAGCTAAACATCCAAACCTTCTAATTTTATTCATATGTGTGCTAATCTTTGCATTGAGTTTATTGAATGGTGATACAAAACCATTGGTTTTGTGAGGTGTTCGATTGTACATATTAACAGCTGTTTCAGCTGCCAATATCCACATCGATTTAGGCAGACCAGAGTCAAACAATAACGCTATAATTTTCTGTTGTATTGTTTTATTAAATCTCTCAGCTGTACCATTTAACTCTGGAGTATACGGTGGTGCATAATCTGATTCTATTTTTTCTTTATGCATAACATCTACAAAATCACCTCCCGTAAACTCCCTAGCATTATCAGTTCTGATATAGCACACTTTATCATTTTTACCTAATAAATTTTTAGTTGTATTTATGAAGCTTTCTAAACAACTAGCAGCTTCATTTTTATTTTTAATAGAATAAATTTTTGCAAATCTAGAAAAATCATCTAAAAACACAATAATGTATTTGTAAGCACCTGGGAACGAATTTATTTTAAATTGTCCCATAGTGTCCACATGAATTGTGTGTAACGGCCTATCTGCTATTAGTCTAGATTCTTTAAAGGGTAATTTTTCCATCTTAAATAGAATACAGGTTTCACAATCTAAAATATTTTCTTTAAAGTTTACATTACACAACGACTGCTCAGATTTTTTAAGTTCTTTTACATAATTCAAGCTTGGATGACCTAGTCTTATGTGCCATAACATACCTTCATCTATTTTTATTATTTTTAATTGTTGTATATTATTTTCAGCACTTTTAATATTATTAAAATCTTCTAGAGCATCAGCTGAATTAAAATCTAAAATTCTTCTATTTAAAGTTTGTTCATCTAATAAAAAATCTGTGATTTCTGCTTCTATATTACTTCTATCTTTCTCCAAAAGACTTTTCTTCTTACTCTCCCTCCCAAGCTCAGATGATGTTGATTTATGAGAGGAAACATCTAAATCTCCCTCCATCTTTTGCAAATTTAAATCAACAGGTACCGTCTGAGATTGTTCGGAAAATTCATTTGGAGAAATAATTTCAGCAGTACAAGAGTACGTTGTGTAATCTGGCCTATTAACCTCCTCAGCATATTTTACCTCGAAGGTAACAAGCCAGTAAGGTTTAACATACTTTCCTGTTAAACATATTTCACCTGTTTCTTTATCGAATATTTATAATTTTTTATCATCTAAAAATATTCCTAATCCAGCATCTACAAATCGTCTAAGAGAAATTAAATTATTTGCGATATTTTCTGCAGATAATACGTTCGTTAATTTTATTTTGCTAAGATTTGATTTTAAGTAAAGGTCACCGACTCCATCTATTACTATGTCAGCTGACTTATTTTTATTTGCACTTTTAATTACCTCGCCTGTGCAATGTTTAAAATTACTTAAAATCAAACTCTTGTTAATTATATGCTCAGTTGCGCCTGAGTCCGCAATAAACGTAATATTATCTACATTGTTTATATTTTTAAAATTCATACCAAAACCTCCTTTGAAGAACGTACCTCTTCTAAAAGCACCTCTACCTCTACCTCTACCACGACCACGACCACGTCTGTAGTCAGACCTGCCTGAATTTTGACTGTCCTCATTTTTTGGACAAGAATTTGTATTGTGATCATTTTACAAATATAACAGTACCATTCACTAGTTGCTGCTAAAGGACACTGTTTGACGTAGTGACCCGTCTTATTGCATCTATAACAGTTGTCATGGTGTGATTTAAACCGTTTTGCTTGGTTTGCACACGCGTCTTGTTCTTGAGAAGTTTCTGACTTCTTTTCAGCTTCCAGCTGCAGCAAATGAGACCTCAACTCAACCAGAGTCATTGATCTGCCTTTAAATTGCCTATGCAATAAATCAGCAGTTCGGGCTTCTGGAATTACTTTACTGACAGCTTGGTAAAAAGCTGACCGTTTCTCTTCATCTGTCAGAGGTACTGCGTTATCACAGCTCTCGTATTCAACGATGGTGTTGTCGAATTTATTCCAGAACTCATCAATACTCTCTTTTGGTTTCAGTCTCATGCCGTACAGCTTCGTTCTAACAGAAGTGTGAGTGACATTCTTTTCGACCCTCTTAGCTTCTTTTAGACTTGATATTACCACAATAGGGTCTGTTATAGTGAGAACCCTCTTATAGTATTTATCATCTAAATGGCTAGTAATGATTTCTCTTACTGCTTGCTTTCTTTTTGTAATTGTTTGTACATCTAAATTATCAGGACCAATGACCGTTCGGTCAATAACATCTAATAGATCTTTTGACGATAATTCAGATTTAAGTTTATCCATCCAAATTTTGATGTCACTATCTGAATTAAGAGTATACTTTCTTGGTACCTGATAATTTTGAGATTTTTTGTTTGACTCTAATGTACTTTTTAAAGCAGTAATCGAAGCATTAAGAGCCTTAGTTACTTCTATGTTAATATCTTGCGGGCTGGATTGAGCATCTATTCCAGCACCCGTATGAGTTGAACTTTCGTCTAGAAAAGTGATCGAGTTAAGTAAATTACCTCGAGTACCTTGCATTCGAAGCCGTTCTGCAGCCAATAAATTTTCAGATGTCTTATTAATTAGGCTCATCAAGGTTTTCATTGCCTCAAAACCTTTGTTTTGAAGCTCGATGTTTTCGCGCTGTTTACAAAGGAACTGTAGTAGTTCTTGTTGTACAGTCTGTTCAGTGGTAGGGGTACTACCACTGCTGCCACTCGATTGAGTTGTTGTGAAAATCGGTGGATTTTCAAAGGTGCTTGACAGAGTTTTGGTGTACTCGTCTGAAAAGCAGCAATTGACTGAGTCGTTGGTGTACTCGTCTGACTTGCAGTAATTTTTGACTGCGTTGTAATTGAAGAAGTAGTTGTCGACATTGCTGGGCTTTCAGATACTCCAGGCCCTTTATAAATAAAATAATTTTATTTTTAGTTTGGATTTTATTTTACGATTAATTAAATAAATGTAACTTCTAATCATCTATAAAACTTCTAAACATCTACAGAACTTCTAAACATCTATAAAACTTCTAAACATCTATAAAACTTCTAAACATCTATAGAACTTCTAAACATCTATAGAACTTCTAAAGTATCATCTATTGATAACTTCTAAAAATTTGGATCCACTTCTAAAATAAATTTAAAAACAAAATTACCTGTTTTTAAATTTTTGTCTGACGTCTCAGATGGAGTATCTTCAGTCTCATTATTATCGAGCATATGTTTATCATTCTGCTCATTCATTGTTCCTTTATTCATATCTTCTAGATATCAGTAAACTTCTAACTATGAACAATTCGAAACATACCAAACTTATCAGAGACTGATATTTCACCCCTATTCACAACTGCACTGCAAGTTGTAAATAAAAAGTGAAATCAGCTGTAACCCCCGCATGCGACCGCATGGTACACGTGCTCCCTCCCACCTCGTGACAAACGGCACAGCTCGTTGAAACGTTCGGGAATGGCCGTACGTACACGTGCGACATACAAATCACACACCAGAGTAACAACCGATTAAATTGAAACAAAGCTTAGTGCTGTACTACAGACTTTACTTTGAGACAATTATTAAATTAGTTATTATTTTTATTTATATAGTTGCAGTTTTTTAAAAAGACTACGTAATAACTAAATTTAATGTCGAGATATAGTTTATAAATATTTATTTCGGTAAATATTTATTTCAAGTTTAAACTTCTAAAATTTCCTTCTTATCTTAAAATAATTATAATTTTAAACTATAATTATTATCAATCTTACAAAACCAAATATATCTTAAACAAGTCAACTACTTCAACTGTATTACTCTATTTATTTTCTTGAGAGCAATATTATTTTTCATCTAAAATATATACATCGATATCCGATTCTCAGAATCTGAGAGTCGTAAACCGTCTAACTTGTACGCGACAAGCGCGCTTTTGTTCTATGATATATACAACTAACACAATGGGTGTATTCGTTTTGGGTGCTTAGACGCTCGCAGCGCTCACGCTTATAAGCGCATTTTATTGGTGTTCGTCTTGACTCACGAACGTTTACGTTACTCATCTAAATACCGTTCGTTTTGATCATCATAAGCTGTATTGGGCATTGACAATAGTCAGTTGGCCATCAACAATAGTCAATTGGCATCAATATGGCGGGTGTAAATAATTTAGCTATTTTTCAAGCAGTAGAATGTTTATTCGAAATCGTTAATAATGATAGTGATTATAGTGATGATGAAGATTTGGAAGAACTTGAAAAAAGTGATGATGAAACACTATAGGAATATTCCGGGACATACTTGGATTATTTTCATAAAAGAGAAAGTTTACCAAAGCTCCAAAATTATATTGAAGACATAGTGCAAGCTTACACCGAAAAAGAATTTCAATCGCACTTCAGGTAATTATCGTAAAATATTATATTTTAATAATGCACAGACAAAAAATTAGTAATCAAGTTTATACTTTAATGCGATGGATTTTTCTTGTCAGATTGAAATTACTATTAGTTATTATTAATGTATCTAATTAAACTTTATATTTTAGAATGTGCCGATCAACGTTTTCTTTTCTTATGGATACAATAAAACCTTCATTAATAAGAAAATCAGCAGGATGTAAAATGTTATCGCCAGAGAAACAATTACTTATTGCACTGTGGAAAATGGCCACTCCTGATTCATATCGGTATGTTAAAAAAATTCTTCATTTTATAAATGTTGTATGTAGATAAATAAAAATGGAGAAACTTTATTAATTTTGTATTTTTAGATCGATTTGTCAAAAATTTAATGTCAGCTTTGCAGTAGCACTCTTGAGTGTGCGTAGAGTTGTAAATTCATTAGTTGCAATTGCACCTAACTTTATAGTTTGGCCAGATCCTGAAAAAGTTGATAATATTTCGCATGGATTTGAAGTTACAAGTGGGTTTCCAAATGTTATTGGCGCAATTGACGGAACACTTATAAATATTACCAAACCTCGTCAACACTCGGAATCCTATGTTAACAGAAAAGGTCACCATTCAATTCAGTTACAGGTAAATAATATAATAATGAATGATAATTTCTGGCTTTGCATAAAAAAAATAAATTTTCTTTATAGGCTGTATGTGATAGTCAAGCAAGATTTCTTCATTGTTATGCTGGAAACGTTGGATCAATACATGATGCTAGAGTATTTCGTCTTTCAGAAGTAAATGACTATCTTAATGATCCACTGAAATTTCCAAATGACTGTCATTTAGTTGGTGATGCAGCTTACCCTATTCATAAAAACTTATTAACTCCTTATCGAGATAACGGTCACTTATCAATTCGTCAAAAAAACTATAATTTTTGTCACTCATCTGCACGTATTGCTATTGAACGTGCATTTGGATTACTGAAAAAAAGATTTCGTAGTCTATTGACAGTGTTAGATATGACCCGCACAGATTTGATACCCGATTTTATAATTGCCTGCTGTGTTTTACATAATATATGCTTATGAAAACTTCAACGATATTCGAAGTAGAGAAGCGGCTACTGAAGGTGCTCAGAAACGTAATGTAATATGTTATCGCCTTCCCCTCAGAAATGTTTAAAAAAATCTATAAATTTTACTTATTTTATTTTATTTTCTTTCGAAAAAAAATTTTTTTCTGTTCTCCAGCCAGAAAGCGGCAACTTTCGGGCGCTGCGCTAAACGAAATTGCCCCTTTCTGGCTCTATCGAACAGAAAAATAGTATACTCTGTCCTTTGCCAGTAAATAAGAAAGCCTCAGATCACATATTTGTCAACCTCGGCCAACAATTACATGTGGTTAGAGACATTTCTTACTTTACTGGCCTAGATACGTAATATACTATTTAAAACTTCGAATTATTACTAATATTTACTTTCTAATCCTAATGATTCTATCCTAAATAACCTCAATAGACCAAAAACGAAATAAATAACAATAATATTTGTTGACTTATTAAGGCCATTCTAGGAGGGTACCCCTTCTTTTTTTAAAAGTAAAATGGCGCCGCCTGGTGGCCAGTTTGGGTACTAAAAAAGTCCCTAGCACGTGAAAATTTTCTAAATTAAATAAAAAATATAAATAATTATTGAATATAAAAAAAATGAATGCTAAAAATAATTAAAAAAATTGCTTTATATTTTGAAATAAAAAAAATATATATAACATTGACAGAATTATTTAAATCAACGATAAACAGTTGTGGTGACCTTGAACTGTCAACGCCGTATTTATTTTTATGATATTATTAAAAAATAATGAAGTGATTGATAAAAAAAAGACCAACGTAGCTCGAATTCTACAAAAATTAAAAATATATAAAATATATTACAATTATTATCCCGATACAGATGGATGTAGCTTAAAAAATAAATTTCATGTTTACATTTTGCATTTAGTAACTTTATGACAGCTGTAAGCAATATGCTCGTAATCGTTCAGCGCATGCCCGATGCATAACCGTCGTAGAGGGAAAAATTAAATTAAATAGATTGTTTTATTTTTTATATAAATTAAAATATCTCAGAAACTACGCAAAAGTAGTCGAGACATGCAGTAAATGAAATTTAGAGAATTAAATTACAAACAAAATAAGCCAAACTTGATATCTCTACGACCAATAGTTTACGAAATATTAATTTTTTAATAAAAATAAAACGTGGTTCCGCTCAAATGCTCATAAACAAATAGCTGTAACTCCGCGAAAAATCAATTGATTTACATTTTTCTTTAATTATAGCTTTTGTTGTCTTCTATAAGCAAAAAAATCAGCTAAGCTTAAGAAAATTTTTTTGAATTTATTTGAATAATTTTTAGTTTTTTGAATTTTTGCATTAAAAAATAGTTAGAATTAGAAAAAAATTATTTTTTTTTCCATATCAAAATTCTCCCCGCAACAGAGAATCGATATGAAAAAAAAAATTTTTTTAGTGCGAAAATTGAGTTAAGTTTAAAAAAATATGAGCTCTACGGGGATTCGATGTCCGATCCCCGATCCGAGACAGTGCACGTGCGCCATTCCCCTCAAACCGTTGTCGGATAAAAATGGGGGAAATAACTATAATTTGAGGCAAATAATAACAATAGTAAGCGGCCGCTTAGAAACGCGGAGTTATTTCTATTTTGTAACTTTTTGTTTTTTTCTAAGTCTTAATTAACTTTAAAAAAATCAATCCCATAATATAGGTATCAATCGATTCCAAATTTCATGAATCGTTCAGAAAACCTATCGACAAAAGATCGATTTTTAAAATGCTAACTAATTTTTTTTTTTATAATAAAATAAGTTAAACTTTTAAAAAATCAATTCGACAATGTAGGCATCAAACGATTCAGAATTTCATAAATCGTAAAGATATCCTATCGTGTGGAGAACGTTTTTTTTTTTAATTTTTTTATTTGTTTAAAAAAATAGTTAGTTATGTTATATCCGGTATACCGTCTATAATACAGGGCCTCCCATTCCTGCCGAAAGGTGCAGCGTTTGCATATTTAAGGAATAGCAACCTGGACTGCGCGACAACTCACTCGTGGCTGAAGAATACACATTACCGCGCATCGTCACCTTATCGAAGGAACCAATTGTTTAATTAGTAGCCGCACTTAACGAATCGCAACCGAGGTGATAAAAGACGTGAACACTATAAATCGACAGCTTATTTACAAGGTAACAGTTCTGCCTTAAAGCCCGGGTGAGTCCTATACCCTAACACGTATAGGCAGACTTTAATTATTAAATTAATTAGTCGTCTTCCCCCTAATTATTCGTTTCGATTTCCTTAACGGTATTTCTGAGTTCTGTGATAGTGATTCTTCGAGCCACGATTTGTTTTGACGATAATCGAGATTCCCGCAGTTCCCGTGACCTGGTCCCACTCTCAAATTATTTTCTTCTTCTGTGAATTTATATACGAACTCATAAACTTTCAATCTTTGTTTTAAATTGTTACTAGTTAATAAGTGAATAGTGTAAGTTAAGACGTGTTTGCCCATAGGGCCAATTAAACAGAATATATATACTGAAAACTCGAATCGAAGTGTATCATCATTCCTAAATTAAGAACCTTCAACCTTCGACCTTCAATCTCCAGACAGCCGGAGGAAGGGAGAAGCCAAGCAGCGGAACTCAAAGGTACAAAGTCCAATCTAAGGCCGAATCGTCGTAGGAACCAGGATTCACAAAAGTAAGTGGAGGACAATTTATTATTTCCGAGGTCGGTTGTCTTATTCAGGGGGCCCTCTCCGGGGTTTTCACCTTTCACGGACCCATAAATAAAAACTTAACGACTCTTTCGTTAAGGAAATTCATCTGTTATCCGAACCTCCGTTAGCCTAGCTACCTAATTTTAAGATCATAATTTTTCGGACATAACAGTTAACAATTAAAATTTTGTTTTCACAGTGTAGGTATCAAACGATTTAGAATTTCATGAATCGTACAGATATCCTATCGTGTGGATAAATTTTTTTTTTTTTAATTTTACTATTTGTTTAAAAAAATAGTTAGTTAATAATTAAAAATTTGTTTCCACAATGTAGGTATCAAACGTTTCAAAATTTCATGAATCGTAAAGATATCCTATCGTGTGAACTTTTTTTTTTAATATTTCTATTTGTTTAAAAAAATAGTTAGTTAACAATTAAAAAATCGATTCGGCAATATAGCTATGAATTGATTCCAAATTTCCAAATGAGTTAATCAACTTTCAGAAATTTGATTTTTTTCATGAAGAGCTCAAAAACTTCGTATATAGGTGCAATTTTAGGCATCCAGGTATTAACGAAATCAGCGGAAAG
This sequence comes from Cotesia glomerata, assembly GCF_020080835.1. Lineage (NCBI taxonomy): Eukaryota > Metazoa > Arthropoda > Insecta > Hymenoptera > Braconidae > Cotesia > Cotesia glomerata. Next base: position 13,686,617 of record NC_058163.1, read on the forward strand.
TTGCAGAGATGGCCTTTAGGGTCAACCGTTTTCCTAATTTTTTTTTAATTTTTCCATTTGTTAAAAAAAATTGTTAGTGAATAATTAAAAACTTGTTTCTACAATGTAGGTATCAAACGATTCAGAATTTCATGAATCGTGAAGATATCCTATCGTGTGGATAAAATTTTTTTAAGAAAATTTTCCTATTTTTCTATTTAAAAAAAAAATAGTTAGTTAACAATTAAAAATTTTTTTCCACAATGTAGATATTAAACGATTAAAAATTTTATCAATTGCGAAGATATCCTATCTTATGAATTGAAATGCATTATTAAATTCGAACTTCTTAATTATTGCATGATGAATGCCATTGCAATGGCATGCAGTTAAACATTCACACTCTGTAATTTTAGTAAAGCAATAAATCCTGCCAAAACGAGGTGTGCCCGTGTTATCAATATACTGCACATCAGATGATATTGTCTTTAAATCACATGAATATTGATCTGAGATATACAATATACCGTCCTTTAATAATCGACAATATTTCTTGATGTTTCGGATGGGTAATAAATGATGTACTGCACGATGTAAAAACTGCGGAAAGTCATCGAAATAGCTATATGTCCCAACACTATAACAATGTCTAAATAACTTTTCACAAATTTTTACTCCATATTTCCTAGAAATACAAAAATCTCTTACAGGTCCATCGGGTAATTGTTCTTGATATTGTTGCATTCGAAGAACCTGACCGTGTGTGCTTGCGATTTGCGAATCAATATGCTTCGTACCATGGATTAATTTTAAAAACTGTCCATTTAAATCTTCAAACACGTAGCAAGAAGTCGACCATAAAGGTCCAATCCTACGAACCAATTCCGGTAAATAAAGGAGTGAATGCACATTGATAGAGCAATTTTGAAGTCCATAGAGTGTTTCAAAATCATGGACGAATTTATTTAATAAAATTTGTGCGTTGTCAATCATTTCATTGGATATGCTGTCAGCAGTTAGATATGCAATACTTGTAATTAGTAACATAAAATGTTCGAAATAAATATTTTGCATTATGCCAGACAAAACTGGAAGTGAATAATAAAAAAACCACATTCTTAATTCTGAAGCTTTCCAGTGAGTTAATTCTTGTAAGGTTTGAGGCAATCGATGGACAAATTTCGGTGGCTTTATGCTTGTCAATCGCTCATTAATCACTTCAATTACAGGGTACAGTGAATAATGAAAGCTACTGTAAGCACTATCGAACCATAAAGACAAGAGTTTTTTCACCACGCCATTATCAACGCAATGCATTTTATCAATTGCCGTTCCAGCGATAAAATCTGGTATTATATTCGACAAAGCACATGGTCCTTTTACACCAAAATGTTCTTTATTATTCAATAGTGCTAAGTTGCCATACTCTCGAGACTGCTCCGATGTTTGCATACTTGGATTATTAGTAAATTTATAAACGTGAGTTGTTCCTCCTGTTGGACATCGATAACTTTCTCCAGGTTCTAAGCATACTGGGCAACCATAAAAACCATTGAATTGTTTAAAATTTAAGAAATGCGTTTTAGCTGGGTTATCACACGTACTAAATAATAATGCGGCTTGCACAAATATTTCTCGTCCGTCAGGTAAAATATAATTTGATCCTTCCAGAAGTTTTGTAAATTGTAAATGTAGTTTGTCTATAAATAAATTTGCATCAAGCTTCTTATCACCGAACCATAGTCCAGCTAATATTGAATTATGCCGTTTAGTTCGTTCCTTGAAAGACAATTCATTAATTGTAAAGAGGCCAAATGCTGATGTGTGATGATTTAGAAACCGGTACACCATCTGTGTACCACATAAATGATATTTTGTTTTGATTAGATAAATAACCATTTCTTCTTAGGTTTGTGTAAAGAGAACCATCATAAACATCATTAATATTATTAAAATTTGCGTCCGGCTGACGGAAACGGTGCTGTAGTCGGTGATAAAATCCTGGTCTATTATACAGCTCGCGTAATTGTTCAGAAATAGATAGTGTAATAAAATGTGCTGGTTTAACAAGTAAATAATGAAAGTAAAAAAGTTACTGAAGATATTGAAGTACTAGTTTCTGACACTGAAGACATGGGAGCGTTACACACCTTTTTACCGGTGACAGGTAATGTTTATCTATATTCATATGTAGGCATTTTGCATTCTTTATTATTATAATTGTAATTATTTTTTAAGCAAAACATAATTATTTTTGTTTATATTTATACAGCTAGTGAAGAAAATAAAAAATTTTTTAAACAAATTTACGCTGGCTTATCTGCAGCGTATCAATATCAGAATACGAAAATGTCGAAGGTATTTTCCCTTTTTACCGAGTATATTGCTGTTGTATTACAGTTATAATTGTTTTTCTTTCTTTCTTAATACATAAGCTACTGATTCATAATTTATATATTTTTTTTTGTTATTTTATAGATGATAAAAAGCTTCAAGGTAAATGGAGAAAATAAGGTATAGTATTTAAGTTTTTATTTGGAATAAGTATCTAATAAGTTTTCTTAATTCATGTTATTCGTCTTCAATGTAAATTAAACAATAGTACAAGTCGATGAATTTAATTTCAGAAAGAAATTTCTCCGAATTGTCACATTTATTTCCCCATTAAATTGATTGAAAGCATTGAACAAAGTGCTGTAACAGAAACAGGTGTGATTGATTGGAAAAAAATATTGAAACTAGCTTTGATGGAAATCTATGGAAATAGCATTGCAAATTATAGTGCTATTGGTCGAAATAAAAACTCACGTCCGCCAATTGACCATGACATCTATGAAGGAATTTTTCGTGAGTATTTAAAAAATTTTTAACTTGAATGTTGCCATAGGCTTAAAAAATTAATATGTTTAAAAATCAAACATTAGTTTTTAGAATTTGAATTTTCCGGAGACTTTTAATTTAATTATACATTTTGGTTCATCCCATTTTAAACCATTTATATCTTAAAATATTACACAGCTTCTATATTCAGTTAAACTGACTTGATATAACTTGTTAGATAATTTCGTTTCAAAGTTTACTCTTTTTAATGTTTTTTTTAGAATGGGTATTGTTGAAATCAAAAGAAAAAATTTCCAAGCATGATTACACGAACAAAATAACCAGCTTGATAGCCAATAAACGAGTGGCTAAATTGTCAAACAATAAATCACCGGAAATAAGTACTCTTACTTTATACAGGGTGTCCCAGAAGTAACGGACGCCATTGTAGCATCTGATGAAAAAAATAATTCTGAGACGAAAAGTCCTTAGCCATTTTTTAATTAACCTCATAGATAATTAATTTTTTTTTTTTTTTTTTTTTATTTTAACCCCGCTTTTCAGACTTCTGTCTCGATGGGGGTCCGGCCGAGACCAGAAGGGGACTCCAGGCTGATCGGTACATTAAGTTTGGCAGAATAAGTTTGGCGGTATTACATACTTTTTCAGCCTGGAGAGTAATGCGGCGATGGGCCGACTTTGGGGAAACTGCACGAATTTGCCTGTGCCCCACCGGTAGCACAGGGCTTGGGGAAACCATCGAAAAACCCAAACCTGTACAGCCCGGCATGAGTTACGAGCACCGATATTCACTGAAAATTAAATTTCAGCTCACACCGGGATTCGAACCCACGCCTCACCAGTCCCAAGCAAGCATGACAAGCATTATACCGCTTAGCCATGGGACTGGCTTATAGATAATTAATTATTAATTAAAAATAACGTCTCTTTATTTGTTAGAGAAAAAGCTCCAGTGTCCAGTAAAATACGTGCCAAACAAAGACACAACTAACTGTATGACTAACTAGCTTCTATAGCTAACGTAGTCACTCATATTTACTTACACATTCACACGTGCAAGCGTCTTCGTTTTGAACGCACTTGACTGGACACTAGTGCTCTCTCTCTCTCTCTAACGTATAAAAAGACGTTATTTTAATGAATAATTAATTATCTATGCGTCTGATTGAAAAATAGCTAAGGACTTTTCGTCTCAGAATTATTTTGTTTATCAGATGCTACAATGGCGTCCGTTACTTCTGGGACACACTGTATAATAAATTTATGTGATATACTTTCAGTAAATTGAATATGATTTTACTAAATACTTTACATTTCCTTTAAGTTTCTGAGCTTGAACTACAATTCTTCCAAAAGGTCATTTCTGCAGTTGAAAAAGAAGACAAATGGCATCACAATTCGGATAATCATTTAAGTTTGATGAATTCGGTAAAATAAAAACTTACTTTTATTTACAATTACTCTCAAGACCAATAGGATAATTTTTTGGTGTACTAAATTCCAAATGTTTGCTTTCAGGAATCACGTAATAGTTTTTCAATACCTGGAGCTACAAAGGTATGATTATATTTTATATTTTGTACTTAATATGTACTTAATACTTTTTCAACATTAAAATTTTTATTTACAGGCCCGAATTTCAGAAGAACATAACATTTTTTTTCCAAAGTCTGCAATTGCTTATATTGAGAAGCAGAAAAGAGTGGGAATTCGAATTTATTAGATTGGAAGAATTTAGTTAAAGAAGCATTGATACAGATTTACGGCAGTAATGTAGGTAATTTTTGTGCCAAAGGCAACGTAACATCACGAACACCTATTAATTCTCAATTGTTTGATGCATTATATAGTAAGTAATGAAGCCTAAAAAATTTTTTTATAATTTTATATTTTTGTTGAAAAAGTGGGAGTTTATACTGATGGAACTTTTTTTTTTGTTTTTAGCATGGGCTAATAGCCGTTCTGAAGAATTAATTACAGAAAAAGAATTTATTCAGCACATAAATAAAATTGCATCCAATAAAAGAAAAAATAAAAACTTTACATTAGCCAGCGAAACAACTATAACTACTGGTACCAGCGTCCAAAAATGCAGTTTAAATCCTTCGTCGCCTGGATCAAAACAGCTATATCCACCCAAAATTAAATCCATGAACCGAGACTCTGGAGCTACTTACAATCAAGATTCAGATTCAACACCATCAACTGCTTCACCGTTGATATTTAACCAACATGATTCCTCGAGCATTCAGCAGGTCAACCCAGACCCTAGATATGACCACGATTTAGGTTTACGATCTACACAATCATCAACTGATTCATTGTTGATGCCTCGCCAATACGATTCATCAAATGTTCAGCAATGTTATTCGTATTCATCATATTCATCAGCTTCTTACCAGGATCAACATTTTAATTATTCGTACCGAGAAACTTATCCTGTAAGTACTCCTCATCAAAATATATTTGACAATAATTACTTACCTGTTCCGGGTGAAAGTAAATTTCAATGGCCATGTATGGATACAAGTGTTTCTGATGAAAGAAATAACGTATTCATTTACTCCAGTCATGAAAATATTGACCAGCAACAAAACTATTCTAATATTATGCTAACTGATGAACAAAAAAATTACACTAATTTATGATTTAATTAAGAAAATGTTTAAAATTTAAAAGAATATTTATTTGGTAATTTAGCATGATTATCTAATTTAGATAGTGAGTATTTTTAATGACCTCGAGACTGTTTATTATAGATATTTTTAACACTTAAAAATGCTCTGTTAAAAACATGGGTAAATTATTACTATTTTAAGAAATTAGTGTTTTGAATTTGTCTTTTTAATTTCCAATAAAAAATAAACACCTAAAAATTTTATTGGAATTAATTAATTTCAAATTTTTCCCGCCAACGGCAGCCATTTTTATTTGAACCCATTCCTCTTTCTTTTCTTTCCCCTCGCCTATATCCTGTTAACCAATAAGAATCTTTTTTGAGGTAGAAATGTAGGCTCAGTAGGCTCAATTTATGGTTTTAAAACTGTAATTTCAGCCTAAGATTGGTAAAAGCGGACAAAAATACCATTTGTAGGCTGAAATTATAGTTCTGATATACGCGTCATCGTAGTTGAAAAAATCTAAAATCATAATTTCAGCCTATAACTCCTCGAGTAGGTTGCGGAGGCTCAAAATATATTTTTAATTTTGTCTCGGGATCATTTTATTATTCTGCCTCTTCATCATTGACATCAATCAAATATTCAAAATCTAAAAAACAATAATAGTTAGTGCTCAGATATTTTTTGTAGTTTAATTTGTTTTAAAGTACATTTAAATATTTTTCATAATAATTAAATTAATAAATTTATTAGTAAATATATTCAAATTTATTAGCAAATATATTATTTATTTATTAGCAAATATATAGGTATATTGAGATATACACTTTGCATAGGTTGAATATTTTTAAATTATTTTTTTAAATTAGGAAATACCTTCAAATTCGGCGTCATTTGCCATCTCGTTAGGAGAAAGTAGCTCACAATCAACAAGTGTGAAGTCATTGCGGTACAGCAGCATCTCAACGTGTTCACTGACTAAAACGGTCGCCAGCTGAAATAGTCGGGAAAGAGTAATCTTCTGTGTTGCGAACATCTTCCATGCACGCTCCATTTTATCCCGCTTAATTACAAGCCGCACTCGCGGTGTTACATTTATTCTTCGTTGCCGTTGCATTCTTCCGAAGTCTTTTGTCGATTGATTGGAAATTTTAAGGATTTGCTCTGTAAAATTATAAACTGATAAGGAAATGAATAACATGATAATTAGGAATTTTCTAAGGACCAAATTAAAGGAATAACATAATTATATATTTTCACTGCAAAACTTATTGGTATAAAAGCATTAATTTTTTTTCATGTTAAGTTTTTCATAACTATCTCGATTGTAATTTAATTGTTATTCTAAAAAATATGAAATTGGACCTTTGAACGTGGCTTATGGAAAAGAGCACAATTAGAGATACTTACGGGTAAATGCCCAGATATTACCATCAATACTCAGAGATTGGCATAATGAAACTTGACCAGTCACTCCACAGTCTGTCATCACCTCCAACTTCTCGTAAAAACTAAATAATCTCGGAGTCACACCGTTAATCCAGGCATTTTCAAAATAATCGAAAAATTCTCTCAAAGTAGCTTGAACTGCTGGTGATGCTGAATTTTTTATTTCAACAAACATAGCCGGAATATCTTCTGCCGGCAAACAGCTCAAGGCAATTAATTTTTTAAAGATAATTTTTACGTCGATGTTGAATGGTAAAAGACCTCGCATTTCAGCTTCCATTAATAAAGCCTCTAAGAAAAAAAAATGGATTTATTAGAGTGATTTCTTTATATACTACTCATACTATCGTATAATAATAATAATTACTATTATTATTATTTTTTTTTTTATTTTTATTATTAAGTATAGAAAAACTCACCCAACAGTAAGAATGATAGGTCGTTTGGACAGTTGTCTCCGGAAAAGAAACTGTGAGGCTTCCATGCAGCCGACGTTCGAAATCAGTGCAAATCTCTATCGGATTATTATTAATTCCGAAGAAAGTCGAAATTTTATCCATAATGAAGTCATAGGTCCTACGCAAGCGGTTTGGGATTAATACCCACAAGATTGGAAAAGCCTACAACATTTATATATACAATTTTAACAAAATTTTATTTTTTGACAATTAATAAGTTAGCTTCATAGTTTCTTATTTTTAATCTCATTTACCTTAAAAAAGGTTTTTACGATTACTTACATAATTATTATAATTAACCACAACAGTCATTACTTCGCAAGCATTCATGTTTGTCAAAGTACCGGGAACTTTCGACGATGTCGTGACAAAATGTAAGTTGTCAATAACTCCAAGACCGTTAATGAAATCGAGATCGCCAAAAACAACAGACGTCGATGCTTCTTCGCCGTGGGATGTTGACCGAACTGACACTCTCCCACTGTCATGCATTGTAAAAGGGAAAAATTCTACCGAGTGAATGATGATGTTGAATTCGCTAAGTGTCGTCGGAATCGGTAATTCCGCCTGTCCCAGACGTTGCCACCGATATAAGTCATTAGATATTGAATCGAATGACACACTAATTACTGCATTTGGGAATCTGTGAAAAAAAAAAATTATTGTAACAAATATTTATTATAATTGATCTGGAGAGTAGAAAAATTAGACGACTGTAAGACATATGAAATAAAACAATGGAAATAAAAACACTGTGAAAAGATTCAGCTTAAAATTCATTAAAAATAATACTATATTTTAGCAGAATTAAATATAAAAAGAAATGGTTAATTAAAGCAAGAGTGAAAAAATTATTTTATATAAAATTCGAATTTACTTGGACTCACCCTTGTGCAATATCTTCATAAATTACACGTACACTTCGAAACTGACTTCGGCATGCATCATATAATCTATTCATGGTCTAATTGACCTCTGCCAGAGCATTGCCTGTACCTCTCGGTGCATCGTAGGTAGCTATAAAAAATAAAAGTAATATTTTTATATGAAGGAAATGTAAAGAATATATCTTTCGTCAAACTTCACAAGCGCTGCAACATTTGAATGGTTTAGTAAGGTGGAGATGCATTAGTAAATGTCCAGTATATTAAGACAGAGATACAGAGATTTTATTGATGCCTACAAATATCAGTAAAAAATTTTTTTTTAATCATTGACTCGTAAAATCGTCAAATAATCATTAAACATCGATTAATGTTTGCTCTCGTTCTAAATAACATTGAAATTGCCAGATATTCTACTTTTTTTTTTTTTTTTTATTTAAATGACGATGAAATAATTCTATAAAAAAATTAAATAAAAGATTTTGCACGTGTAAATAAAAAAAAGGCCATTCGGCAGCCGAAATGGAAGTAGATTTCATGATGAATAAAAAAAATACTACTAGAGTTGTATACGAAAAAAAAATAAACTTCTGTTACATTAAACAACAATGACGTCAAAACGAATGCAAAAGTAAAATTTCATTAAATCTGTCTGAGAAAGTAGGTAATTTTTGGCCTAGACTGATAATAAGGTACACAAATTGAAGCTTATTTAATAAGCTTTCAGATGCTATTTATAAAATTTTGTTAAGATATCGAGTTCAATTGTAATTGCACGGAAATACGAAAAAATTGAAAATTTTTGCGATTTTTGAAAATTTTTGAACTGCTATTATTCCTGAACTATTCCATTTGGAAAAATAAATAAGTAGACAAATTAAAGCTTATTAAATAAGCTTTCAAATGCAATATACAGAAATCCAATAGGATGTCGCTTTTTATTGTTATTGCACGGAAATAAGGTAAAAGCGAAATTTTTTGCGAGTTTTGAAAATTTTTGAATTGCTCTCATTTTTAAACTAATCGACAGATTTGGCTCATCTTAGAATTTAACCTCGGAAATCGTCCTAAAAATAAGTATGTTACGTTTCATTGAGATCCGTATATAATTACGGGAGTTAGAGAAGAGACAATGCCGATTATATCGTATATATATATATATATATACTAGCTGTTACCCGCCCGCTTTGCTGGGCACTTTATAGAATTGTATTTTGAGATCTAGACTTGAAATTCAATTGGAGTATTGTTCTGACTTGCACAGATTCAAAATTCTATCGGATTGGCCTGTACCTTTTATCCATGTCATAATTATAGCGAATATCCATTGCAACTTTCAATGTGCAATCACTATAACATTCCCGTGGCTTTCTCCAAAAATGAATAATCATTTTTGGATTTACGATTTTAATTTTTGATTTTACGAAATCTCTTAAAATGAATAGCCAAATTTCTTTTCCACATCTCAAGTGTTTAGAAAATGTTTTCATTTTAATCTGTTACATTCCCGCGATCCCGTAATAAGAACAATTCATTGGTTATGTGATCAGCAAAAATAAAATGTATGCAAAATACTTAGTCCGTTGACTATATAGCTACATGTAAAGTTAAATTTTAGAAACCTTACAATGATTTTTTCGCCGCTGCCAAGGAGACGATTGTGGTAAGAAAATAAATATAATTATTAAAAAAGGAAAATATTTTAATCCATTGACCTTGGAGGCCATCCCTGTAATTACCTGTTTCTCTTAAGATTCTATCAAATTTTATATCTCTAGGAAATATATTTGAAGAATATGAATTTTTTGACAACTATCACTCCCGCACTCTTATGTAAGAGAGAAATTTCGTAAGATCCTATTCGAGATTATTTTTACATTAAAAATAAAATATTCCAAGAAAACTTCGAGTCCATAGAAACTTGTTTTGAAAAGAAAGATTTTCATTGTTAACACCTCCGCAGTCCCTTTGGGGTTGGAATTTGATAAAATTCATTCTTAGCTGAACTTGACATGATACATGAAGACTCCCACCAAATTTGAAGTCTGTCGAAGTTACAGTTTGGAAATTAAAATTTTAGATTTTAACACCCACCCCCGCAATTCCTATCGAAAGTAAAATTTATTGAAATCCATTTTGAGATGATCTCTACAGGAGAAATAAAAGATTTCTACCAAATTTAGAGTTTTCAGAAGCTATATTATGGAAATGAACATTTTTTATTGTCAACACCCACTCCCGCGATCCTTATTGGAGGTGATTCGTTGTAAAATCCGTTCTTAGATCATTTCTATATCACATATAGAAGACTCCTATCAAATTTGAAGTCTATAGGAGCTATAGCTTTGAAATTAAAAATTTTAATTGTAAATACCCACCCCCGCAAACCCCTGTGGGGTGAGCTATCGTAAAATTCGTTCCTATATTATTTCTACATCTCTAACAGAAAATTCCTACCCAGTTTCCTACCCTAACGGGAATTTTTTATTGTTAACGCCCCCGCAATCCTCTTTGGGGTAGGATATCGTAAAATTCGTTCATAAATTATTTTTACATCATGTACAGAAATTTCCTATAAAATTTGGAATCTGTAGGAGCTATAGCTTGAAAATTACAAATTTTCATTGTTAATACCCACCCTCGCAACCCTCTGTGGGGTGGGATATCATAAAATTCGTTCATAAATTATTTCTACATTACTTATAAAAAATTCCTACCAAATTTGGAGTCTGTAGGAGCTATAGCTTGAAAATTAAAAATTTTCATTGTTAATACGCACCCCCGCAACCTTCTGTGAGGTGTAATATCGTAAAGTTCGTTCATAGATTATTTCTAGATCTCTTACAGAAGATTCTTACTAAATTTGGAGTCGATAGGAGCTATAGTTTAAAAATGGGAATTTTTTATTGTTAAAGCCCCCGCAACCCCCTTTGTGCGTGGAATTTCGTTAAATCCGTTCTTAGCTGACTTCTACTCGGTAAAAAGAATATTCCTACCAAATTTCAAGTCTCTAGGTCTTATGGTTCCAGAGATATCGTGATGAGTGACTATATACGTGGAAATCTCATATATACATAGAAGATGTGGGTGAGTGCATGGATGGATGCGTGGGTGGATGTGTGGGAGTGCGTGGGTGGATGTGTGGGAGTACGTGGGTGGATGCGTGGGAGTGGGGGGGGGTGGATGCGTGGGATGGTGTGGATGGAGAAGCATTGAAAGCGTAGAGTTAATGTTATACATTTTTCCGACTTCTTTATAAGCTAGAAAAAAAAAAAAAGAATGACGAAAAAACGATCGTCTTTTGTTTTATTGATGGAAACAAAAAACAAATGACTACACACATAAATTAATAAAAAAAAATGGGAATTTTCTATTGTTAACTCCCCCGAAAGACCCCTTGTGGGTGAAATTTCGTAAAATCCGTTCTTAGCTGACCTCTACTCGGCAAAAGGAATATTCCTACCGAATTTCAAGTCAATCGACCTAACAGTTTCTGATATTTCGTGATGGGTGAGTTCAAAAATGGGATCTCCTATATATATAGATTTATTGGCACCAGATGTACAGCTTGTCTAACAAACTCTGATACATCTTTCGCTTAAATCTACTTTTCTTACACTAATTTTATAATTTATTATTTTATTTTAGTATTCAAACTTGTTCGGTGAACAAGGCCCAGTAGCGATTAACTCGCTCCTGGGGGACACTCAAATTCAAGAGACGCACCTGTCCACCGCTAGTTCCCGCAAAAATCGAACCGCCAATAGAAAATCAGCCTCTCGATTACGTCATGAATCGACCGCTTTATTGGCTGATCGCTCCCACTAGACATGCGCAATAGCCTTCTTCCCCAAATCAACGAGGAAGAAGACGGACTATTGTTATTATCTTTCGCTTCTACGCTTTCGCTGCATCAAGTCACCATTAGTATTTCTTTACTTTCGCTTTTTGTTAATAAACCGCATTTCGCTTATTTTATAATTTAAACTGCTTAAATTAACCGCTAATAATTCGCTTTAATTTGTTATAGGTAAATTGTGTTAACAGTGCATTTATTTCACCGCTTTTTCAGTGCCGGCAAAGTGTTCAACCACGTGTCAACCGGCTTCGCTTTTGCAAACCACGCTGTAATTTACAAATCCGCTTTTATCTTAACAATCCGCTATTAAATATATTAAATATTGAGTGTATTTAATGTAAATAAATTCCTAGTGTTATTTTTGATAATAATTTACGCGTTTTAATCGAGATATCCAGACCTAAACCTGATCCCCGCTTTTCCGCTCTTTCAGTAATTATTCATTGGTCCCTCGAGCCGGATCAGGCTGGCTCTATCTCAATTAATTTAATTAATCATACCGCTAAAAATTGTGCTGTGTTAAGTGAAGTGTAATACCGCTAGGAAAGGTCGAGTGTCAGGAGCATCACAGAGCACATCGGCTGCTGCTCCTGATAGTCATTCGTACACCGGTACGCTGAACTTTCCGTTTATTAAGACTGAAAACTCGACTTCGGGCCTTAAATAACCTCGCTATGGAGAATTACACAAGAAAGTTGAAAAATGCAATTTGTGCTTCAACTTTCGTGTTCCGCACCGCGCCGCAGATTGCAAGACCGCTCAAGATTGCCGAAAATGTGGTCAACGTCACCACATGTCCATCCATTTTGGATGCACCAACGAAACCAGCTTCACCGCAGTCTACATCTTCCGCACAGGCAACTAATCGTTCCCTTTAGACCGTTTACAACTTGAAATTAACTGTTGATTATTTCAGATCCGCTTTCCGCTCAAGTATTGCTAGCTACCGCTTTAGTCCAGGTCCGCCTACATCATGGTAATCCAATCACCGCCAGAGTGTTGATTGATCAAGGTTCAGAGCTCTCATTTATGAGACAGTCGCTCTTCAAGAAGCTTGGACAACCGCTACAGCGTGACATGGTCATGCTCAAGGGCATTGGCAATGTCTCCGCAGGAAGCTCACTAGGTGTGAGCACAATTGAGCTTCGTTCGCTGTGTACGACCGCATCAATGCATGTCAGCATGCATATTCTACCAACACTGACGGTAGATCTTCCATCGTTCGTGATCGCTGATCCGAAATGGCCGCATCTTGAGAATCTCAAGCTCGCTGACCCGCAGTATCTACAGCCACGCCCTGTAGATATTATTCTAGGTGCATCACCAGCCGCACAGATTATGAACGCAGAGATTCAACGAGGACCTCGCAATGCTCCTATTGCACAATCCACCACGCTTGGTTGGATTGTCTATGGAGCTGTCACCGCTAAACACGCTTCAACATCACACGCAGCACTACAGGCGTCAGTAGATACTGAATTACAAGACGCTATCGCTAAGTTTTGGGAACAGGAAGAAGTTCCATCAGGAAATTCACCGCTCAACACCGCTGAAGAAGACGAATGTGAAATTCACTTTCGTCAAACGCATTATCGACAGCCTGATGGACACTACGTAGTGAGATTACCGCTTACGGCCCTTGAGAGTCAACTTGGCGACTCTATCAACGCAGCTATGGGGTCACTCCGCAGATTAATAACTCGCTTGTCGCGAGAAAGAGAATATTCTGACATGTATCGTGCATTCATGGCAGAATACATTCAACTAGGACACATGGTACGAGTACCAGTCAACGAATTGCCCGCAAACGCTTACTTTTTGCCTCACCATGGGGTATTGAAGCTTGATAGTGCCACTACGAAGCTCCGCACAGTGTTCAATGGTTCCTGTGCAACATCTACAGGAATTTCATTGAACGACATTCTCCACGCAGGACCCAAAACGCAAATTGACATTTTTGATGTGATGTTGAGAATCCGTTGCAGCAGGATTCTATTCGCTACTGACATCACCAAGATGTTCAGACAGATTGAGGTCGACTCGCTTGATTGGCCGCTTCAGTGCATTCTCTGGATAGATGAGAATAACTTAATAGACGCTTACTGTCTCAAGACAGTCACATACGGAACCGCTAGTGCACCTTTTGACGCAGTACGTGTGCTTATCCAACTAGTAAAGGATGAAGGACACCGCTTTCCGCTAGCTGTTGCTCCAATGTTGAAAACACGCTACGTAGATGACATCTACGATGGAGCAGACAACGAAGAAGACGCTATCAAGGCTGCAGTACAAACAAAAGCTCTGTGTGCAGCAGGCTGCTTCCCGCTTGCCAAATGGGCTAGCAATAGCCGACGGTTACTCGCTGAAGTCGCTCCAGAAAATCAGCTGGATACACCGCTTAAAGAAATCAGTGATGCACCAGTAAAAGTCCTGGGCATGTACTGGAATTCACGCACTGACGCTCTCCAGTTCAAGTACACGCTACCGCCAGAGACATCCAAGACAAAAAGAGCTATTTTGTCTGAAAGCGCTAAGCTGTATGATCCGCTAGGACTTCTCGCACCAATAGTCGTCAAAGCCAAGATCTTTATGCAAGATCTGTGGCTAGATAGAGTGTCATGGGATGAACAATTGTCACCATCACTCATTCACAAATGGACTGGATACCGCGAGGATCTTCGAAACATCGAATCCATCCGCATTCCACGCTGGAATAATATCGCACCTGGAGCAACTATGGAATTGCACGGGTTCTCAGACGCTTCGCAAAATGCTATGGCTGCCGCTGTTTATTTGAGAGTCACTGACGCTGATGGGAACACAAAGGTCTCACTTTTGTGTTCAAAAACGCAAGTAGCACCGCTGAAGACCATGACAATCCCACGCTTGGAATTATCTGCCGCATGGTTGCTAACACAACTGATACTTCAGGTTAAAGAAGTTCAGTAGCTTGAAAATGTCAGGATCAATCTCTGGACTGACTCCGCCGTGACTCTCGCATGGATTAAAAGTCCAGCAATCCGCTGGAAGACATTCGTCCGCAATAGAGTGGGAAAAATCCAAGAAACGCTTCGAGATGTCTCCTGGAAATTTATTCCAGGAAAACAAAACCCCGCTGAGTGCGCTTCAAGAGGTATACCTACGCTAAAACTGAAACAACACGCTCTCTGGTGGCATGGACCAACTTGGCTTCATGAACCAGAATCCTCTTGGCCCACTCTGGAGCCTCCAACCGACAACGCAACGCATCGAGAAGAACGCCAAGGTCTGACACTAGTAACTTGGAAAGCAGAAAATTGCCTGCTCCAACAATTACTGTCGCATTACACGCAGCTGTTTCCACTGCTATGGAAACTCAGCATCTGGCATCGTGCCATCGACCGCTTTAAAAGAGTTCCACAATCTTCGCTGGCCTACCCGCTTACTCCATCAGACCTGGAGCGCGCTAAATTGACCTTGATTAAGTACACTCAAGGACAATACTTCGCTAGAGAGATTCACACGCTACAAGATGGTGATGGCCTGCCTAAAAATAACAGCATCACTAAGCTGACTCTGTTCATCGACCATCAGGGGGTCCTGAGAGTCGGTGGCCGCTTGAAAAACGCATTGCTGTACCCAGAAGAGAGGCATCCAGCGATTATACCGCGACAATCACCGCTTACATCAATTTTGATTGATGATTCGCACCGCAAAACGCTTCACGGAGGTACTCAGCTTACGCTCGCTGACTTACGCAAGAGTGTCTGGATCATTGGAGGCCGTGTTCCAGTCAGATCATTTATTTTACGCTGCGTTATCTGCACGAGACACCGTGGATGCATGTTCAGTTCAGCTGTACATTTAGAGCTAGTAACTGACTACACCGCTGCCGCTTTCATCACCGCTTATCGCCGCTTCACTAGTCGCCGAGGTATCTGCCACACGCTATATTCAGACTGTGGAACCAATTTTGTAGGAGCAGATAAAGAGCTGAAACGACTATTCGCTGCAGGATCCCGCACATTACGAGAATTATCAACCTTGATTGCTCAAGATGGCACGAACCGGAAATTCAATCCGCCTGGAGCTCCACATTTTGGAGGAAAATGGGAAGCCGCTGTGAAATCTATCAAATTTCACCTTCGAAGAACAATCGGAGACTCGCTGTTGACGCTTGAGCAATATTCAACGCTACTGGCTCAAATTGAAGCCATATTGAATTCCAGACCGCTCACACCGCTGAATGAAGATCCTGCTGACCTGGCTGTACTGACTCCAGGTCACTTCTTAATCGGACAGTCACTGACCGCTATCCCAGAGCCATCGCTGACAGATTTACAACCTGCTCGGCTCTCGCACTGAGAACAAGTCCAGCAAATGATTCAACATTTCCGGAAACGCTACTACCAGGACTGCATCCACCGCTACCAGGCCATTTCAAAGTGGCATCATCAACGCAACCAGATCAAGGTGGGTTCAGTTGTTCTGATCACCACTGAGGATCTCCCGCCAACCAAGTGGCCATTAGCCAAAGTAATTGCTGTTCATCCAGGTGAAGATGGACAAATCCGCGTAGTAACTGTTAAGACAGTTAACACAGAGCTGGTACGTCCAATTACAAAGCTCTGTGTCCTGCCGCTAACGCATGAAGAAGATGATCTTGTCGACGCAGCCGCCAACCCGGGGGAGAATGTTCGGTGAACAAGGCCCAGTAGCGATTAACTCGCTCCTGGGGGATACCCAAATTCAAGAGACGCACCTGTCCACCGCTAGTTCCCGCAAAAATCGAACCGCCAATAGAAAATCAGCCTCTCGATCACGTCATGAATCGACCGCTTTATTGGCTGATCGCTCCCACTAGACATGCGCAATAGCCTTCTTCCCCAACTCAACGAGGAAGAAGACGGACTGTTGTTATTATCTTTCGCTTCTACGCTTTCGCTGCATCAAGTCGCAATTAGTATTTCTTTACTTTCGCTTTTTGTTAATAAACCGCATTTCGCTTATTTTATAATTTAAACTGCTTAAATTAACCGCTAATAATTCGCTTTAATTTGTTATAGGTAAATTGTGTTAACAGTGCATTTATTTCACCGCTTTTTCAGTGCCGGCAAAGTGTTCAACCACGTGTCAACCGGCTTCGCTTTTGCAAACCACGCTGTAATTTACAAATCCGCTTTCATCTTAACAATCCGCTATTAAATATATTAAATATTGAGTGTATTTAATGTAAATAAATTCCTAGTGTTATTTTTGATAATAATTTACGCGTTTTAATTGAGATATCCAGACCTAAACCTGATCCCCGCTTTTCCGCTCTTTCAGTAATTATTCAAAACTTGATAGTTAATCTATATTTCAATCTATAACGCTAGTAAATACTTTCTTCGACTTTGGGTCGTTTCCTTAGTTTCAGTTTATCGCATATAGCAGATTCTTTTCAAATTTGGAGCTTATAGGAGCTACAGCTCGAAAATTTAAAATTTTAATTGTTAAAACCCACCCCCGCACCCCCCTGTGGGGAGGGATATCGTAAAATTCGTTCATGAATTATTTTTACATTACTTACAGAAAATTCATACAAAATTATGAATCTGTCAGAGCTGTAGCTCAGAAATTTAAAATTTTCATTGTTAACGCCCACCCCCGCAATCCACATTGGGGGTAGGCTGTCATTAAATCCGCTCTTGAATTATTTCTACATCCCATAGAACAGATTCTTACCAAATTTGGAGTCTATAGGAGCTACAGCTTGGAAATTTAAAATTTTCATTATTAAGACCCACCCCCGCACTCCTCTGTGGAGTGGGATATCGTAAAATTCGTTCATAAATTATAATTATTTTTACATCACTTACACAAAATTCATACAAAATTAAGAGTCTGTAGGAGCTAGAAGTCGGAAATTTTTAATTTTCATTTTTAACGTCCGTCCCCGCAATCCATATTGGGAGTAGATTGTCGTAAAATCCGCTCTTAGATCATTTCTACATTACATATAGGAGATTCCTACCAAATTTGAAGTCGATAGGAGCTATAGGTTAAAAATGGGAATTTTCTATTGTTAACGCCCCCGCAACCCCCCTTGTGGGTGGAATTTCGTAAAATCCGTTCTTAGCTGACCTCTACTCGGCGAAAGGTATATTCCTACCAAATTTCAAGTCGCTACGCCTTATGGTTCCAGAGATATCGTGATGAGTGACTATCTATATCTATAGAAAGTCTCCTATATATATATATATATATATAGATATATATATATATATATATATATATATATATATATATATATATATATATATACGATATAACGCGACTTGTCACGGCGATACCGAAGTCAACTTCAAAGATGAGCTTAATTGTTCAAGTAATTTAGAAATGCCAGTATTTCAAAATTTTGAAAATCATAAAAATTCATATTTCTTCACTTTCTTACTCGAATAACTTTTGAATAGGATAACTTATTGAAACTCTGTAAATTATATCTGAAAGCTCTTTAAATAAGCCTCAATTTGACTACCATATCATAAGTGTGGTCTCAAAATTATGTCCTATTCCGCTATGCCAATTATGAAATTTGCTATTGCACTGGTTTTAGAATTTTTCCGTCGATATACATTTGTGTCGATTGCATAGAAGTTAAAAGCCCTAGTTTTGTATACCATCCTCGTTATATTCTTTTTTATTTATGATGAAATCTCCTTCCATTTCGGCTGCCAAATGGTCTTTTTTATTTTATTTTTTATCATATCTTTTTGTAAAGTCAAAAAAATTTTTTTTTTCTTAATAGTCTTGTGAACGTGAGCTTAGCAGGATTTTTCGACGTAGAGGTCTGATAAATGAGAACTTAATTTTTGAACACTTTGATGAAACCAATAACTTCGCGATTTTTGGAAAATCATTGATTACCATAGCGGGACGTTGAGCAAATTCTTTTAAATTATATAAATATATAAGGCATTCCACCCCAAATCGTACAGTTTATAAACTTTTAAGCCAACTTTAAGCCAATAGGATAACTCGACGAGATAAATCATATAATGACAAAATTTTCTTCAAAATTGTGACCTAAGACCGGCTACAATAGTTAAATTTCTAAAGAAATTTATTTAAAAGCTTTTTAAGACAACTAATAAACTTTTATGTTCGGGTACTCAATAAGATCAACTTTATTAAATTAGCGAAGCCCACTCAGCTACATAAAGGTATTCTGTTCGTTGAACAACGACGATAAAGTATTGATTATAACAGTTAGCTTTTCTTTCTTGTAATGTTGCTATTGTAAGTGTACATCGGAAAAGCTTTCATCCCTAGTCATCTGCTATTAAAAAATAACAATCAATTCATTAAGTAAGTAAATGTAATATTGTTAATACATTAAGGTTGAAAATTTTTGTAAGTGATAATAGTCTAGTCGAGAAATGAGTTTCCTGCGAAAAAACGTTAAACATCTCTCAAAAATATGGTGATTGATGCATTGGATTTAGAATTTAATTCTGAACAAGTGGTATTTTTGAATTTATCTGCCATTAAAAATTTCATTTGTTATAAACAAAAAACGAAGAGACAAAAAGGGAGCCTCCGTTTTATAGCTATAACTGCAAAAATATTAAAGATATCTGAAATTTTAAAAAAGATTCTAAAAGATGCGAAAATTTTAGTAAAGTAAGTCGCAACACCCAAAGTTGTAGCTCTATTATTTATAATTTTAAATTAACGTTGAAAGTTGGGCTCCGCGCGGCCGTTTCGGGGCTTAGGCGTCGAAGCTAAGCAGAGAATGCAACAAAAAATAATTTCTTTATAACATTCAATATTAATTTAAAAATCTGAATAAATTATGGTGTCATCTAGACACTTGAAGGAATATAGCCCCGCAAAAAAAAAAATTTTAGCTTGATTTTTGTTTAAGGTATTTAATTATTAATTAACTAATTTTTCGTAGACTTGAGTTTTCATAAAATCTCTTATAAAAGTTTAAAAAATGTGTTAACAAATTTTTGACTTCCCGCTAAGAAAATTGAAAATTTTCAAAAATCGGGAAGTTATTGGTTTTACTGCGTTTTTCGAAAATCAAGTTCTCATCAGATTTCGACGTTTTGAGGTCCTAGGAAGTTTTCCCGAATGTTTTCCCGGTGATGTCAGTATGTCTGTGTTTGTGTGTGTGTGTGTGTGTGTGTGTGTGTGTGTGTATGTATGTATGTGACCCTCTTATAGCTTTTGAACAGCTTGACCAATTCCATCGCGGTTGGTGCCATTCGAAAGGGCTTGACCAAACTTAGATTTTAAATACACTTTGGATTGATTCGGACCGGTAGATTTTGAGAAATCTCAAATAAACTACAAAAAAAAATTTTTTCAAATGCGGTATTTTCGGAATAACTTTTAAACGGCTTTATCGATCGATTCTAAAAACTTATCAGCTCCTTACATCAAAAAACCGCGTCGATCGCCGCCAGCCCGGTCAAAATCGGTTGATTCGTTCGTGAGTTATCATTGTCGAAAGAAAACCAAAAAAAAAGTTTTTTCGGAGTTACTTCGAAATTTTTGATTCGATCGATTAAAACTTACAAGTTCATAATGAGGCTTCAAAAACTGCATCGAATGCCGTCAACCACGTGAAAATCGGTTCATTCACCCCCACGGAAAAAGTATATATTCTAGTATATATTCTGGAATATATTCTAGTATATATTCTGGAATATATTCTAGTATATATTCTGGAATATATTCTAGTATATATTCTGGAATATATTCTAGAATATATCCGAAAATATATTCTAAATATATTCTAGATATAGACCGTTTTGCCCAAGGAATATATTTCAAAAGTATATATACCTGAATATATTCAGTATTATATACTATGGATCAGATCATAGATCTGACGATAGACCAGACTATAGACCAGAGAAAAATTTTGAGTAAAACGGAATACAAACGAGTGCATGCCCATATATTCCGAAATATATTCCTTGAGCAAAACGGGTTATATTCGGAATATATTCAGAATATATTCTCGGATATATTTTTACTTCTGATATACATTCTATAGAGGTACATGACACCTGTGCATAGACACCAGAAAAATACAATAATATTTAATTATATATACATCGAATTAAGTAATTCATTAGCTAATGCAATGTACAAAGTATAAGTTTTTTTGCCCTCCGGGCGGAAAGTGGCAACTTTCGTCCCGCTGCGCTAAACTAAGTTGCCGCTTTCCGCCTTCGTCGGACAAAAAAATAGTATACACTCCACGGGAAGTAAATAAGAAAGCCTCAGATCACATGTTTGTTGACCTCGGCTTCGCCTCGGCCAACAATTACATGTGATCTGAGACATTTCTTACTTTACTTCCCTAGGTGTGTAATATACTATTCTTACAACTTATTATACAATATTTTGCTAACTAATATACTATCTTAATTTATAATTCAATAGATCTAATCCACCTCCCAAAATTCTTGCTTAATAAGTTCTTTTCACGTTCAAGAGCTTTTAGATTATTGGGAAGTAGATTGAAATATTTTATTGCCACAAAAAACGCATTTTTGGTACTTAAAGTTTTATTAATTTTTGGTAAAGTTATCTGTCTATTACGTGTATTTATAAACCTCCCAGAGTGCATTAATTTACAATCTGTAAAATAATAAGTAAGCGCATTCACAACAAAAAACTGGTTGATTTTTAAAGGTACTAACATTTTATTTTCTATTTTCATTTTATTTATCAATTTATTCTGTAAATTTACAATAGGTTTTAACGTATTATCATATGCACCACCCCAAGCAATGATTCCATAGTTTATAACACTTTTGAAAAGACCATGATATATTGTTTTCAGTATAGATGGGTGTAGCAAATCACTTAATTTATAGAATAAAAAAGTGAAATACTTGACTTTTTTAATCAGCTCTGTTACATGCTTGTTCCATTTCATATGACAGTCATACATTACCCCTAAATATTTACAGCTTTCTACTCTCTTCAGTTTTCTATCTTTAATAAACAAATGAAAATTAGTGGGAACACTATCAATGTAACTTTCGAAAGTAATGTATGTAGACTTATCAACATTAAGCGTAAGCTGATTGCCTTTTAACCACATATCTAATTTTTTTAACCATTCAGTCAGACATTCAAGAACTTCTTGCCACTACTTCCACTGCACAGGACTGCAGTATCATCTGCATAAGAAACTAGTGCTTTCGTTGGTATAATATTAAATATATTATCAATATACAAAATGAAAAGAAGTGGTCCCAAAATAGTCCCTTGAGGAACCCCAATTTTCACAGATCTAAAATCACTAGTACAATTATTTATTTTGACACACTGCTCTCTATTCGATAAATAATTTTCAATCAATTTATGAGAAAGACCTCTTATTCCTTTACGCCACAGTTTATTTAGAAGAATTTTATGGTTCACTGTGTCAAAAGCTTTGGCTAGATCCAAGAAAACTAACACGGTAGCTAGGTTTTTATCCAAGTTATTGTAAATAAAGTTAGAGGTAAAAGCTAAGGCATCAGTACCTCTATTCTTCATGAAACTATATTGATTGTTTGCGATCAAATTATTACAAATACAAAAATCATATAATCTTATATTAATGATTTTTTCAAAGATTTTAGCCAAGTTAGATATCAAAGAGATAGGTCTGTAGTTGGTAGCCAGATGAGCATTAGCAGACTTGTAAATTGGAATCATATCAGCTTTCTTCAAAGCAGTGGGCCAGATGGCTCTGCTTTTGCAATAATTAAAGATATACTCTAAAAGCAGGCTAATATCTTTGGCTATACATTTTAGTATCTTGCTATGGATATTGTCAACGCCACCAGCTTTGTCTTTCATTTCATGGATAACTTTTTCTATTTCAAATTTATTAGTAGGTAATAAAAATATACTATTACAATTATATTCAACAGTTTTTTCAAAATTAATTTCATCATTGTTACCTAGCCTACTCGCAAGATTTTCACCAACATTAGTAAAAAAGTCAACAAAATTATCAGCAATTAATTTTTTATCCGAAACAATTTCATCATCACTAATAATATAATCAATGACTTTAGCTTGGTTATTTTTTCCAAGCTCGCTATTTACATAGTTCCACAGTTTTTTACTATCATTACAATAATTTCTGACTTTTTTAGATTCAAAGTTACTTTTGGCTAATTTAATTGTTATGTTAAGAATTTTACAGTTTGCACTATATTGACATTTAAGTTCCGCATTATCCCTGTCTAAATTCCAAATATTATGTAGTTGCTCTTTAATCTTACATGAAACCATAATGCCCTGAGTTATCTATTGACTACGTGGCCTATTTTTATTTTTTTTATTTCTGATTTTAAACTTAGCATCATTAACTAAAGACTTAAGACTATCAGTGAGTACATTGAAAAATTTATCAGGGTCTTGTATTTCAAGTAATGTCGACCATTTGAATTCACTACTAAGAATAGTAATCAATCATCTAAGTTAACAATACAAGTTCCACCAGAGTCATTAGGTCTGGCAACACCATTGAAATACGGTAGATAACCTCTGTCTAGAAAATTTGATAAAAAGTCGTTTGCTAAATGATCTGTTGACAACAAATTTATGTTAAAATCACCAACTATAGCATGATTTTTGCCATGACTATTTAAATTAATGTATTCGTAAGTTTCCTTAACAAAGTCTTCCTTGCTCACATCATGACATCGGTACACCCCAGATAATTTAAAAACACTACCATCATTCAGTTTAATTTTAGTAGAGACAAACTTTATTTGTTCCGACTCTTCAATTGACGTGCTAGATTGTAGAGTTTTCTCAATATACATAACAACTCAATCGGCTCTATTGACATTACTATGATTATAATAACAACTGTACTCATCAAGGTGTAACGTCCACGTTTTCCAAATTATACTAAAATCAATAACTAATTTGTCCCCGGCTCGAAATTCGCTCACCAGAGTCCAGGGTCATAAACGGGGATCACATTATCAATAACAAAATATAAACAAAACACTTCATTTTAAATAAATCAAAGAAAAAGGAAACCTCTTTATTGGCCTGATCATGTTAATAAACGATATAAACAATATAATCAAATTAAACAATATAAACAATACATTAGAACACTCTTTTCACACATATTCGCGGTTCAAAATCATGAAACAATATAAGCAATATACACTAATACAATAGAAACTTTCTATCCAAACATACACGACGGTATTCACGGTTGAAACTAAAAAAAAACGCGGTCTACAAAATACTAACTAGTTTCCCAGTAACACCCCCTCCCCTCCCCTTCAGGGCGACTAGCCGTCATCCCTGTGGGGTCCTAAACTCTACCCTGAGAGCAAGTGGAGAGTATCCTCCTCGCTCCCACCTACACAGCTTATGATCACCTACCGTACCTCAGCTGAAGGCTTCGGCACGGGGAGTAGCACTTTCATCCGGTCGGTTCACGATACTTACCTGGGCCTTAGTCAGACTCCAGGTAGAGTATCATCCTCTAGAATTACTTGGTGAAGAATATTCGCCCGAGTAATTCTCCCGAGAAAAAATTGCTTACTTATCGAGCTAAATTTTGGCGTTTATCATTTTTCCCCCAACTCTCTTGTAACGAACCGGAATGGTCGTTTTAGACACCTGTCCGGTGTCCTCGAACTAGCATTCAAAAATAATTATTTATTATTTTAATCGTAATTTCCTTCATTTTCTATCCATTCGTCTCGCCAAATTTTAAGTTTTTATTTTCGAAACTCAATTCTTTATTATTTTAATCGTAATTTCCTTCATTTTCTATCCATTCGTTTCGTCAAATTCACAATTCTTTATTATTTTAATCGCACTTTCCTTCATTATATATCCATTCGTTGATTTTTCATACTAAATTGTCCTCGGGAAATAAAGTCTTCGCTTACCTAAATTATTTCTTACAAAATAATAATCGTCATTTCTTTCATTTTATATCCATTCATCGCTTTCCCATACTAAATCTTGTTCAGAACTTAGAATAATTTTCCCAGTCTTTTAATTTCTTTTACAATTAATTCGGTTGGTTTCGTAATAATTTCTCACACGCTTAATTTCTTAATTTTAATCATACCTTCAGTAACAATAATATAAAATTATTAACTAAATAAATACAATAATTAAATAATAATGGCCGCATTAATAACAATAATTGTTTCTATTAATTTTTAAGTAATTAATAAAAAATAAACTAAAATACTCAAATACAAAAAGTAAAATCTGGGTCATAAAGGTGAAAAAAAGTAAAACAGGGTAGGTGCCAAGTCTCCGAACATATTATGACTTCAGGTTTGACACTTAAGTTACGAATAAATATTTCAAGATTTCCAAAGTTAGAATTTAGACCTCTGACATTGAGATGCAATACCAGTAAGTTATCATGACATAGAAATTTATTTAAGCTGCAAAAATCACTAAAGTTTTCTTCAATAGAAGTATTATTATCCTCCATTATATTATCCTCTATATTTCAGAATATATTCCAGAATATATACTTTTTCCGTGCGGGCATTCAAAAGTTATTGCGGTTTGAAAATTCAAAAAATTGTGTTTTATTAAACTGCTATTAGAGTTTTGAGCTCTAAGAGCTCAAAATGACACAAAAATCATATTTTTGAACATAAAGAGCTTAAAAGCGTAATGTGTACTTTTGAGCGCTAATTTTTTTTCTCCTAGGAGCTCTTGTTATATAAATGATGAACAAGATTCCGTTGGAAAAGTTTATAAAAGTTTTTTCATTTGTTTATAATGATTTTTCAAAGTTAGGGAACTTCCAAGTATTACGTAACATTTTAACCCGGGGAGAGGGGATCGATCAAATGTTATTGTGTGTTATGTTCACTAAAGGGGGGGGGGGTATAAATATACTGTTACGTAACATTATGTCTAAATTTTATTAATATTTATAGAATTGAGATTTGAAAATTAAATTTTGCGCTTTTACTATGAAAGTAGTTAGTATAGTCCAACGCCATCATGTGGAAAGCGCGGCAGTTACACATCTTTACTCCAAATTACTCAATTCTGCGAAATACTGTACTCAACTCGAAAAATTGAATAACTTTAAAGAAAAAATTAGGAAAACGGTCGACCCTGAAGGCCATCCCTGCAATTTTCCGCTAATTCCATACCTGGAAACATAAAATTGCACTTATGCCGTTTTTGAGATCTTCGAGCTCAAAAATACAGTTTATGTGTTGTTTTAAGCTCTCCGAGCTCAAAAATATAACTTTTCTATGCTTTTGAGCTCTTTGAGCTCAAAAGTTTAATGGCAGTTTGATAAATCACTATTTTTTAAGTTTTCAAACCGCAATAACTTTTGAATAAATGAACTGATTTTCTTGCAGTTGACGGCATTCGACGCAGTTTTTTAAGCCTCATAAAGAACTTTTAAGTATGAATTGATCAAACAAGAAATTTTGGAGTAGTTCTGAAAAAACATTTTTTTGGGTTTTCTTTCCTGCACGATATCTCTCGAACAAATCAACTGATTTTGACCGGATTAGCGGCAATCGACGTGGTCTTTGAAGGTCTAGAGCTAATCAGTTTGAGGAAATGATCAATGGAGCCGTTTAGTTATTTGAAAAAAAACCACTTTAGAAAAAAATTTTTTTTTTACAGTTTTTTTTAGATTTTTCGAAATCGATCGGTCCGAATTGGTCCAAATTGTATTCAAAATCTAAGTTTGGCCAAGCCCTTTCGAATCGCACCAACCGCGATTGAATTGGTCAAGCCGTTCAAAAGCTATATGAGGGTCACATACATACATACATACACACACACACTACCACCCACACACACACACACACACACACACACACACACACACACACACACACACACACACACTCGGGGCAGAAGAGATACTGCTACCGGGCGCGTCTCCCCGAGCGGATGGGAGAACGCTCGCTGTCCTTGGATGACACTTAATCTCTTATTTGATGAGGTACAGCGGGTAGAAGCCAAGCAAAATAACCAAACAAAATAAGCTCCCGTGGACAAAACTCTCCTTTAATGGGTTGGTCACACTAACTGACCTAGCAAGACGATTGGTTCCTGCTGCAACTCACTGGGAGTGTCCGGAACCTGTATCGTAGTTTCCGACGATGCAGGCCACGGCTGATGTGAGCTTGCTCTGCCGAGGTGAAAGTTGCAGCAGTGGATCAGGAGCCAGCCACTTCGGGCCTTGATCAGGAAGTACGCAGTGAGTGTTAGAGATCGGAATCTTCACCGCTCCGAGCGAGTCTAGTCCGTCCGTGTATTCCGGGACTGGCTAAGTGTCGGCTAGGCCTCAGGGAACTGGGGTAGGAGTACTATCTCCGAGGGTACACCCGTTCCTAGTTATGGCAACCCGCTCCACTACGTACGATGCGCTGGTAAATCAAAAAAGTATGAGTAAGTTACAGGAAACAAACAAGAATAGAAACGGGCTTCATGCTCAACAAGCAGCGATTGAAGCAAGCGCTGACATGAAGAGAACGCAAGCGTTGGAGCGCCTTGAGAAGCTGACCATTGAGCTGCAAGAGTTTGTCCAAACTAAGGTCAATATCCACAAGGAGATAAAGACCAAGACAACCGGTGTAGTCAATGCTCTTGGAAGATTCAAGAAACTGGACGAAGAATGGCGCTCATCATTACACCGCACCCCTTGTGCTACATCGGAGAGAAACAGTCAAGTGGTTGTTGAAGAAGCGATGGACACTGGAGCCAAAGGTGACGGAGAATCAGTCGCTGAAGAAGAAAGTGAAACCATCACAACGGCAGAGACTGAATCCTTTGACCAAGACGGCCGCATCCTGAGGAAGTTAAAAAGAAAAATTCGTTCTCCCGAAGGCGGAGCTTTTCATACTCCCAAGAAGCTGAAAGACGTTGGACCTGGTCATCCCATCAAGAAGCAGGAAGTGGTTAAGGATCTTCCACAAAACTCTTGTGAACAGAACAAGAAGCCAGGCTGGGAAAAGGTGC
Organism: Cotesia glomerata; assembly: GCF_020080835.1. Classification (NCBI taxonomy): domain Eukaryota; kingdom Metazoa; phylum Arthropoda; class Insecta; order Hymenoptera; family Braconidae; genus Cotesia; species Cotesia glomerata. The sequence continues at coordinate 13,714,695 of NC_058163.1, forward strand.
AGTCCAGAAAGGACAAGAAGAAGGAGCGCAGGGAACTGCCCCCAGAAAAACCTCTGGTGCCTCCACCGAAGCCGAACCAGAAGCCAAGAAGAACAGCAACGAGACCGGAGGCACTTATTATCCGTCCAGCGAACAAAGATAAGTATTCTGAAATACTTACACGGATCAAGGCGGACGTTCGCCTAGATCAGGTCCGCAACACAGTCGAGAAGATACGCAGGACCGCGACAGGGAACATTCTCATCACGCTGTCGAAAGGCAGTAGTGATAGAGGTAAAGACCTGCAGAAGACTATCGCGGGAATACTTAAGGAGGACGCAAATGTCATTAGTACAGGACCTGAAGAAGACCTGGAAATTCGCGATATTGACGATACTACAACTAAAGATGACATTCTAACAGCTTTACAAGAGGCAGCTGGAAACGATTGTGGTATAACAGTAGAGGCCATTAAAATTCGTAAGGTCTTACGTAGCAGAACACAAATTGCGTCGGTGACTCTGGCAGCAACGGTAGCGCAGAAAGTGGTAGGAGAACACGGTAAGATTAGGATCGGCTGGACCAATTGTCGTATTAGAACAGTACTAAGACCAGTCCGATGTTATAAATGCTGGCATTTTGGACACCGTGCGGTTCAGTGCACAAGTAAAGTCGACCGCTCCAAACTTTGCATTAAATGTGGAGAAGAGGGACACAAAATCGCCGAATGTAATAAGCCTGCTAAATGCGCACTGTGTGCGGATCAATCCGGTACAGAGAATAACGCCCATCATGCCGGCACAAGCAGATGCCCAGTATACCAAGAGGCACTCAAGAAGATAACTGATAAACGAAAATGAGAATACTGCAGCTAAACATCAACCACTGTGAAGCGGCACATGATTTGCTCATGCAGACAGTACGTGAACAGAAGCTTGACCTTGTGCTTATATCGGAACCGTATAAACACCTCGGCGGCCAACCATGGGAAACTGACTGCACCAAAAAAGCTGTCATATGGTCCTATCGCAAGCTCCCTTTCCAGAGTGTCGTTAACAATGGCAGCGCCGGCTTTGTAGCAGCATCGGTAGATGGCATCCGCTTTTACAGCTGCTACGCACCACCTAGCCTCACTATTGTTGAATTCATGGACTTTCTGGATCGACTGACGGAGGACGCGAAGCAGTACTACCCAGTGGCAATAGCTGGAGACTTCATCGCCTGGGCAGTGGAATGGGGCAGCAAACACACCAACGCTCGAGGTAAAGAACTACTGGAAGCTTTTTCTACGTTAGATGTAGTATTGTTAAACAGCGGCGATGCGCCGACGTACACTAAAGGAGACGCAAGTTCTATTGTGGACCTTACTTTTGTCAGCAGCAGCCTCATCAGAGTAAACTACGACTGGAAGGTGATGGAGATCTACACGGCCAGCGATCACAATGTGATTCTCTGGGAAGTATCAAAGGACCAGAATCCTAGAAGACCGGCTAAGAAACTTGACATCGTTGGGTGGAAGGTGAAATCCTTTGACCCAGGTGCTCTAGTAGCTGCCCTAAATAGTGAACCGCTTACTACTGGATCTGCAGAAGAAATGACCAAGGACTTGATGAAGAGAGTGACCCAGGCTTGCGACACCTGCATGCCCCGTAAACGGGGCATGAACCAAAGACCTTCGGTGCACTGGTGGAATGAACACATCAGCTTCCTACGGAAAGAGTGTCTCAAGAAAAAAAGAATATCTCAGCGTGGTTATCGGCGACCTGACTCAGCGGAACTAGTCGCAGAATACAAGAAAGCTCGTCGACATTTAAACAAAGCCATCAAGGATAGCAAGAAGAACTGCTAGAAAGAGCTAATCAACGAGGTGGACAAAGACTTGTGGGGTAGACCTTACAAGGTAGTCATGGCACACCTGAAATATCAGCCAATGCCGTCTCCTACGTGTCCTCAACTCTTACAGAAGATCGTGACTGCGCTGTTTCCACGACAGCGCGTTTTCAACTATCTGTTGACACAGGACGAACTGAATGATATTCCACCTGTCACGAAAGAAGAACTGATGGAAGCTTGTAACCGCTTCGGGAATAATAAAGCACCGGGATTGGATGGAATCCCTAATATTGCCTTGAAAACATCTATTAAAGCAGCGCCAGCGTTATTCCTCGACGTCTACAACATCTGCTTGAAGGAAGGGATTTTTCCTCGGAAGTGGAAACAACAACGGCTGGTACTACTTCCTAAAGGGAAAAAGCCACCGGAAGAACTGTCATCTTATCGTCCACTCTGCATGCTGGATACAGCCGGTAAGATACTAGAACGTATAATCCACCAAAGGATAGAAGCAGTTGTCGATCCACTCTTGGCAGACAATCAGTACGGATTTCGGAAAGGACGATCAACCCTGGACGCGATCAACCTGGTTGTCGGTATAGCCAAAGACGCAATCGCCGGTACCAGATGGAAGGGGGGAACGAAGAAATATTGCCTGGTGGCAACTTTAGACATTAAAAATGCCTTCAACTCCGCCAACTGGGATTGCATCATGCAAGCCCTTCAAGAGATAAACGTACCAGAATACCTACGAAGGATAGTCGCTAGCTACTTCACAGATAGAGTCTTGAGATATGACACGAAGAATGGTCCAAAGGAGTATGATGTTACTGGAGGTGTACCGCAGGGTTCTGTTCTCGGTCCACTTCTCTGGAATGTCATGTACAACGGATTGCTGAGACTGAAACTACCAAGAAACGTCAAACTGGTAGCGTACGCGGACGACGTAGCCGTAGTAATAGTCGCCAAGCATCTTGATGAGATAAAACATATGTTCGCTATCACCTTTGAGCGAATTAACCAGTGGATGGACACAGTAAATTTACAACTGGCTAAACAAAAGACCGAGGCTGTACTTATCACTAGCAGAAAAGTGGTGGAAACGATCAATCTAAACGTCGGAGACCAAGAAATCACATCCCAACCATTCATTCGATATCTGGGAGTGATGCTCGATGCCCGACTTAACTTTAAACAACAAGTTGAACACGTGACCACCAAAGCATCAGCAGTAGTAGCCAACCTAGTACGATTGATGCCCAACATCGGTGGCCCGAAGCAGACAAGGAGGTCATTGCTATCATCAGTAGTTACATCGGTCCTCACATATGGTATATCCATTTGGGCCGACGCACTTGAGATCCAAGAATCATAGAGGAAAGCATGTCCAGTTTACCGACTGAGCGCGCTAAGAGTAGCCAGCGCCTTTCGAACAATATCAGAGGAAGCAGTGTGTGTCATTTCCGGAATTTTGCCGCTCAGAGTCCTAGCTGAGGAAAGACGTAACCTTTACCAACGAAAGAGGACAACCGCACAAAGTGCCGAGGAACTCAGAGCTAAAGAACGGCAGAACAGCATCGCACGATGGCAATCGCAGTGGGACGCCGCGACAACAGGGAGATGGACACACCGTCTCATACCAAGGATTGACGTTTGGCTTAACCGGAATCACGGCGAGGCCAACTACTATCTGACCCAGATGTTGTCAGGACACGGCTGTTTCCGGGAGTACCTTTATCGCTTTAAGCACGATAATTTCCCAGAGTGTCCATCTTGCCCAAGAGTTGCTGAAAATGCGGAGCACGTTTTCTTTGAGTGCCCTCGTTTTAACCCACAGCGTGATGAGTTAGAGAATATCCTGAACAAGAAAATCACACCAGAGTCAATAGTAGAAGAAATGCTGTCATCCGAAGCTGCCTGAAACGCCACAAGCACGTTTACCACCGAAGTGCTTACAGAGCTGCATTCCATTGAAAGAAAAAGGGCAAATGACAGAAACTAGAAGGAAGGAAAAAAAACACCTTAGCCACCAGAAGGAATAGCAGTAGCTGGATCCTCCCCCCACGAAGTAATGCCTGACGGCGGTTTCCATGAGGGATTAGAGGAAAGAAGAAAAAGGGTTTAGGGTTTAGTGGGTAGGGGCGTTAGCGTCGATTTTTAGTATGACGCAGAGTCGAGTCGCCACATATCCAGGCCGAACAGCTATGCCTGGAATTCGTAAGAAGGATTCCCCCCCCCCCTAAGATAAAAAACACACACACACACACACACACACACACACACGATTTCGAGGAAGAGCACTGACAAAGGCCAAGGTCTGCAAAAGACGATCGCGGACATCCTTAAGGAGGAGGCCAAAGTGATTTGCAAAGGGCCACAGGAGACCATCGAGATCCGAGATGTCGATGACGACACGACGAAAGAGCATATTCAGACCGCTCTAAAGAGGAAAGCTGGAGAAAGTTGTGAAATCCCACTAGAGGCAATCAAGATCCGTAAAGCCTTAAGGGGTACACAGACAGCCACAGTGTCACTACCAGCAGCTGCAGCACAAAAGTGACTGGAGGGAAAATGCAAAATAAGGATAGGCTGGTCTAATTGCCGAATGAGAGCAACGAAGAGACTCATACAATGCTTCAAATGCTGGCACTTTGGGCACTTCGGATCGCAGTGCAAAAGCGAAGTCGACCGGTCTAAGCTCTGCGGAAGGTGCGGAAAAGAAGGACACAAAATTGCTGATTGTAAAAATCCAGCTAAATGTGCACTGTGCTTTGAACGGCACGGCGTAGAAAAGGCGGCTCACCATGCAGGCACGAACAGATGCCCCATCTTCCAAGAAGCGCTCCAGAAGATAACGAAGTCAAGAACATGAAGATAGTGCAGCTCAACCTCAATCATTGTGAGGCTGCGCATGACCTGCTCATGCAAACTGTGCGCGAATTAGAGGCAGATGTAACACTTATAAGTGAGCCTTATAGACATCTGTATAACCAACCGTGGGAATCCGACAGCACTAACAAAGCCTCCATCTGGTCCTGCGGTAAATGTCCTTTTCAGAGAACAGTCAACAATAAAGAAGCTGGCTTCGTAGCAGCATGGTTAGATGGCCTCCGCTTCTACAGTTGCTATGCACCACCTAGTCTCGCTAATGAGCATTTTGAAGACTTCCTTGATCGGCTAACTGAGGACGCAAGAAAACACATTCCCGTGGCAATAGCTGGTGACTTCAATTCCTAGGCAACAGACTGGGGCAGCAAGTTCACTAATACACGTGGAAAAGCACTTCTCGAGGCAATGGCCACTCTGGACGTGATCCTTCTTAATACCGGTGACACGCCAACGTATACTAAGGGAGAGGCAAACTCAACTGTCGACCTTACATTTGTCAGCAGTTGCTTAGCTCGAAGAGGTTTTTCTTGGAAAGTATTGAACATCTATACAGCCAGCGACCATAATGCAATACTATGGGAAATATCAACTGGCCAGAAACTAACAAGAGACAACAGGAGCGCTAGCGCGGTTGGGTGGAAAGTTAAGTCTCTCGACCCCACTGCTTTAGTAGTAGCCTTAGACTGCAATCCGATCATCGTAGAAACTGCTGAAGAGAAGACCAAGGACCTAATGAGAATTGTCACTCAGGCTTGCGACGCTAGCATGTCTCGGAAACGTCGCATAAATTCAAGACCTTCAGTGCACTGGTGGAACGATCAAATTAGCATTCTTCGCTCAAAATGTCTTAAAAAAAGAAGAAAGTCTCAGCGTGGCTACAGACGACCTAACTTCGCAGAGCTGTTGGCAGAGTATTAAAAGGCCCGTCGAGAACTGAACAGAGCCATCAAAGAAAGCAAAAGACGTTGCTGGAAAGAACTGGTCGCAGAAGTCGAGAAAGATCCATGGGGCAGACCGTATAAGGTGGTTATGACCCACTTGAAATGCCAACCAATGCCATCACCTACGTGTCCACAACTCCTAGAGAAGATTGTTATTAGGTTGTTTCCCCAACAGCTGGTATTCACCTACAAGTTGGAGCAGCTCAATTCTGAAGACATCCCAACTATCACGTTGGACGATTTGATAGAAGCAGGAAATCGAGTAGGGAATAATAAGGCACCGGGATTGGACGGAATTCCTAATATTGCCCCGAAATCAATTCTTAGGGCAGCACCGACATTATTCCTGGATGTTTACGATACATGCCTGAAGAAAGGGACTTTTCCCCTGAAGTGGAAACAGCAACGGCTAGTGTTACTTCCGAAGGGGAAAAAGCCGCCGGAAGAACCGTCATCCTACCGACCACTCTGCATGTTAGACACGGCCGGCAAGATATTCGAGCGCATAATTCATCAGAGGATAGAGGATTTAGTCGATCCACTGCTAGCAGAGAACCAGTTTGGTTTCCGAAAAGGACGGTCAACTCTGGATGCTATCAAATTGGTTGTTTATATAGCCAAGGATGCAATCGCCGGAACGAGATGGAAGGGTGGAAAGGAGAAATACTGCTTGGTGGCTGCTTTGGACATCAAGAATGCCTTCAACTCCGCTTACTGGGACTGCGTTATGCGGGCTCTAGAAGAAAAAAACATACCAGGATACCTTCGCAGAATAGTAGCGAGCTACTTCACGAACAGGCTCCTGAAATATGACACGACGAATGGTACAGAAGTGTACGAAATCTCCGGAGGAGTTACACAGGGATCAGTCTTAGGTCCTCTGCTATGGAACATCATGTATGATGGCCTCCTGAGAATAGCATTGCCTACGGGAGTCAAACTTGTAGCATATGCGGATGACGTAGCTGTCGTGATTGTCGCAAAGCACCTCGAAAAGATAGAAATGGCATTTGATATTACATTCAGACGAGTCAATTTTCGGATGGACATGATGAACTTGCAACTAGCCAAGCATAAAACCGAGGCAGGGCTCATCACCAGCAGAAAAACGGTAGAAACCATCAAGTTGAGAGTCGGAGAACAAGAAATCACATCACAACCATTTATCCGTTATCTGGGAGTGATGCTGGATGCACGACTCAACTTCAAGCAGCAGGTGGAACATGTCAGTGCCAAAGCGTCAGTAGTGAGGGCTAGTCTCGCACGGCTGATGCCTAATATCGGAGGCCCAATGCAGAGCAGGAGGCTACTATTGTCATCAGTAGTCACATCAGTGCTCACTTACGAAAAATCCATTTGGGCTGATGCACTGGAAACCCAAGAATCATGGAGAAAAGCTGGACCAATATACCGACTGAGTGCCCTACGAGTAGCTAGTGCCTTCCGCACTATATCAGAAGAAACAGTGTGCGTCATTGCTGGAACCCTACCTCTTAGAGTTCTAGCAGAGGAAAGACGGGCCCTTTACCAACGAAAAAGGTCAACTGCACTGAGCCCTGAAGAACTTAGAATTGAAGAACGGCAGAAGAGCATAGGCCGATGGCAACTATAATGGGATGCTGCAGAGAAGGGTAGGTGGACGCACCGTCTCATACCTCGGATCGACATTTGGCTTAACCGGAATCACGGTGAGGTCAATTACTATCTTACGCAGATGTTGTGGGGACATGGGTGTTTTGGAGAGTATCTACACCGCTTTAAGCATGATGACTCTCCGGAGTGCCCGTCCTGCCCAGGGGCTGCTGAAGACGCGGAGCACGTCTTCTTTGTATGTCCTCGTTTCGATCCACAGCGTGAAGAACTGGAGAAGATCCTGAACCAGAAAATGCAACCAGATTCACTAGTGGAAGCAATGTTGTCATCAGAAGCTGCCTGGAACGCTACCAAGACGTTTGCAACAGAAGTCCTTAAAGACTTGCGTTCCACCGAAAGAAGAAGAGCAAATAGCAGAAGATAGAAGGAAGGTAGTTAACACCTTAGCCACCAGAAGGAAGAGCAGTAGCTAGATCCTCCCTTTACGAAGTAATGCCTGACGGCGGTTTCCATGAGGGATTAGAGGAAAGAAGGAAAAGGGGTTTAGGGTTTAGTGGGTAGGGGCGTTAGTGTCGAGTTTTAGTATGACGCTGCGTCGAGTCGCCACATATCCAGGCCAATCAACTATGCCTAGAATCCGTAAAAAGGATTCCCCCCCGTAAGGGAAAAAAAAAAAAAAAAAAAAAAACACACACACACACACACCCACACACACACACACACACACACATACATACATACAGACGTACGGACATCATCGTAAAAATAGTCAGGGAAGCTTCTTAGGGCTTCAAAACGTCGAGATCTGTTGAAACCTCGATTTTTGCAAAACGGGGTAGTACCAATAACTTCCCGATTTTTGAAAATTTTCAATTTTCTTAGCGGGAAGTCAAAAATTTGTAAACACATTTTTTAAACTTTTATAAGAGATTTTATGAAAACTCAAGTCTACGAAAAATTAGGTAATTAACAATTAAATACTTTAAACAAAAATCAAGCTAAAAATTTTTTTTTCGCGGGGCTATATTCCTTCAAGTGTCTAGATGACACTATAATTTATTCAGATTTTTAAATTAATATTGAATGTTATAAAGAAATTATTTTTTGTTGCATTCTCTGCTTAGCTTCGTCGCCTAAGCCCCGAAACGGCCGCGCGGAGCCACCAACCGCGATAAAATCAGTCTAACCGTTCAAAAGTTAAAGGAAGTTTACACACACACACACACACACACACACACACACACACCTACATACCAACAGACATAATGACACCCTCGCGGGGATAGTCAGGGAAGCTTCCTGTGACCTTCAAACGTCGAGACCTGATGAAAGCTCAACTTTTGCAAAACGGGGTAAAACCAATAACTTCCCAATTTTCTTAGCGGGAAGTTAAAAATTAGGAAAACGGTTGACCTTAAAGTTTAAAAAAAAAAAAAGTTGATTTCTAATGTATATACATCAAATTTGTGATAAATACTACAAATTGATAGAAAATAGCAAATTTTTAATTTTGTGCTACTAACCACTATTACCCTATCCCAGGGCATACTAATACATCACACGGGAGGGGGAAAGTGAGTTGGGCCGTTAACACCTCTTCGAGCTCAAAAGTCTGATAGAAGTTTAACCCTTTAGAGTCTGACCTTGAAACCCCACTCTTTGGTCTGGCGGAGCCCAATAGAATTAGAAAAAGCGCGAAACAAATGTGACAGGGCCGTATTATAAGAGAAAAAATTTCACCTGGGTGGGAAGTAAAAAATAATTTTTTTTTCAATTTTTAATTTATTAAATAATAAATATCAAAGGACTTAAATTCAAATTAAGAACAACATTTTGTCTCATTATAAATATAGTTAAGTATTTTAATTATCAGCATAATTATTAGAAAAAATAAATACTAAGAAAAGTTCAAATTTCAATATCAATTCTTATAATGTGAATAATGGCCATATTTTAATAATATTTTTAATTATATTTTTAGTAATATTTTAACAATATTTTGAATAACATTTTTAGTAATATTTTAAATAATTTAATAGTTAGTTTTTTCCATAAAAACTTTATTTGACTTTATGGTAAGCAGCAAAACTTTATGGTAAGCAGTAATTTATTATCTTGGACAGTGACAGGTCGATTTCTTAATACTCTCACGTTTATTTCATCATCAACCTTTAAAGGTTTTATGTTTTTTATTTTTCTTTTTGGCATACTAGCGACTAATTATGAGCAATCAAATTATTTTTCAATTACATAGCAATGTATGAAATTTAAAAAATTTTTCTAACCTTACTTTCGAAGAGACTATTTCTTTACGTCAACAATACTAACTACGGCACTGTCAATGAACGCAGCGCGAGATTCAAATGAGTGGAAGGGTACTCACAGGCACACTACTACTCTCACATGTCACTCATACATACTCACGGGACTCTACGATTCGCGCTCTCCCCACCAGTCTCACACGTAGACGTTTCAAGATCCTCTGACTCTAAAGGGTTAATAAAACACTATTTTTTGAATTTTCAAACCGCAATAACTTTCGAATGAATGAACCAATTTTTACGCGGTTAGTGGTATTCGACGCAGTTTTTGAAACCTTATAACGGATTTTGAAGTTTAAATCGATCGAACAAGGAATTTCGAAGTAATTAAAAAAAAAACACTTTTTTTTTAATTTTTCGTTTTCGTTAACTCTCGAACGAATTAACCGATTTTGACGGGACTGATGGCAATCGACGTAGTTTTCCAAACTTAAAAGCGTAATAGTTATTGGAATTGATCGGTGCAACGGTTTAGAAGTTATTCCAAAAAAACGATTTTTTTTTTAATTTTATTTTTGAGATTTTTCAAAATCTAGCCAACCGAATTGATTCAAATTTTCACGAAATTTAATGGTAATGATACTCCTTGGATCGCCACCTATTTCAATCTGATCGGTCAAGCCGTTCAAAAGTTATAAGAAGTTTACATACATACACAGCATTGAAATTATCACAAATTAAAATTAATTTACGCAAGCTGGCAGAAGGCCTAGCAAGCAATAATTTAATTGAGTTTTATTGCTTCGTTCCACTTTAAGATGAGCGAAATAAAAATAATTACCTTTGCTATGGTGTTTGATAAATTTTCGTGGGGTCCAGTGAGATTGTTCGGTCACAATGAATCTTCGGGATTTTGTCGTTGTAGTTCTTTCTTCACTCTGCCTTCCCCACTCATTCTCTCGGCGCCGGCACTTCCCCCTCGGGGACTTACTTACTACTTATAGCTAGAGGCACGAGTACTTCGGAGCACAGCGCCCTGTGATCCGTCGATAAACTAACTGGCGTGGGCCAGGAACCTCGTATTGATAATATAGGGACCGTAACACTCCGTTACACGATATTGTCCTTTAAATTTCTTTTTTATCTTCAAATAATTTTCATTGCAATACATAACCTTAAAAAAAAGTTTCCCGAAATTTTGTGTTCAGTTCAATAGTTTACTTAAATTGGGACATACGTTAAGAAAATAACTGTCATCAAATTAGCATTATTTTCTTGTTGTTTTGTAAGTATACTGTATGGAATTTCTTAATTATCAATTTGAACATCGGTTGCGAATTTCTAATATTGGTTCTCCATACTGACTTTATTAACAGTAGTACAAAGCACTTTCTCAAAATGTCAGCGTGTTCTATATTTGGAGAGCTAGAGAAATAACCCGAGGATCATTTTTCAAGCAAGGAAAACATTGTGAGGTATTGTTATTACCTAAGACAAGGAAGAAAAAACGAGAATCATCTTGAGCCATCACTTTCTGAAATTGCAAGTATTGTAGCTACAGACGTAGATAAGTTATTCTCTATGATTTCTGTCCCAACAGTTTTAACGAAACGAATTATCCAATTAATAATTGCTCAACATAAAAGATATTTAAAAGCTAAAAAAATAGTGAGTAATAATCGCCATTCTTCGTCATCTGGACAGCAAAAAATTAATGATTACAGGACTGATTCAAAAAAACTATTCGACGGGGGTTGGGGGGTGAAGCCCCCCATTTTAATTAATTAAATTTTAGTAATATTAATATTAACAATATTTGTCTGATTCACATCGAACCTAAGGTCTCTAGAATAACTTTCACACTTGTATATCTACTTACTCCTAATATGATCGCATTGCAATACTCGAAGTGCGGAAGAACTATTGTGTTATAAACTATTGTTTTCTTTAATGCACTTACTGAATATTGTAATCTTTTAACAACACTAATTTTTTTTGCAATTTTCTTTAATACGTAATCAGTTTAATAGAACACAATTTTTTGAATTTTCAAACGGCAATAACTTTTGGATGAATGAACCGATTTTCACGCGGTTGGCGGCATTCGACGCAGTTTTCAAATCCCCATTGAGGATCGTTAAGTTCAAATTTATCGAGCCAGTAATTATAAAGTAATTCCGAAAAAACACTTTTTTTGGTTTTTTTTCGACAACGATAACTCACGAACGAATCAACCTATTGTGACCGGGCTTGCAGTGATCGACGGGGTTTTTAAGTTGAGAGGTGATCAGATTTTGGAATTGATCGCTAAAGCCATTTAAAAGTAATTAAAAAAAAAACCACATTTCAAAAAAATTTTTTTTGTATTTTTTTTTAATTTCTCAAAATCTACCGGTTTGAATCGGTCCAAATTGTATTCAAAATCTAAGTTTGGTCAAGCCCTTTTGAATGGCACCAATCGCGATGAAATCGTTCGAGCCGTACAAAAGCTATGAGAGGTTTACATACGGCCACACACACACACACACACACACACACACACACACACACACACACACACACACATACGGACATACGGACATACTGACATCACCGAGAAAACATTCAGGGAAGCTTCCTAGGACCTCAAATTGTCGAAAACTGATGAGAGCTATAAGAGGGTAACATACATACATACACACACACACACACATACACACACACACATACATTGATCAACTTATCAACAGTTGAACGAACTTGCCCATCTGGGACGTCCTGCTTTATGCGATGCAGAATTTCGGCATACTTTGTTTTCTCGGCCAGGCAGATGATCAGTGCGTCAGGTCTGATCCATTTGCGTGGTTTTTTCCACTTAGGCTCTGGCCTGGGCTCCTTCGGCGGCTGCTTTGAGAGTTGCTCTCTAGCTAGCTTCCTCTTATGCTCCTTAGACTGTACTTTTTTCCAATCAGACGCCTTCTTAGGTTTGTCACTCTGCTCTGCTACTCGTTACCGAGGGCTTTTTTTCAAGTCCTTCTTCTTTGTGACTTTGTCCGTTAGCTCTGGCGAGTTTCAGTCCTTTCTCTTTCCAGGCCTTGTGCCATTTCCACCTTTGTCCTTAGCAGCAGATTCGCCGTCACCATTGGATCCAGTGTCTATTGCTTCTTCAGTCTCAACTTCATTTTGAATGCGTCGTCGTGATGACTGCCATTCCTCGTCCAGTTTCTTGAACCTTCCAAGAGCCATTGACTACACCGGTTGTCTTGGTCTTTATCTCCTTGTGGATATTGACCTTTGTTTGGACAAACTCTTGCAGCTCAATGGTCAGCTTTTCACGGCACTCCAGCGCTTTCATTCTCTTCATTTCAGCGCTTGCTTCAATCGCTGCTTGTTGGGCATGAAGCCCGTTTTCACTCTTGTTTGATTCCTGTGAATTACTCATACTTTTTGATTTACCAGCACATCGTACGGAGTGGAGCGGGTTGCCATAACTAGGAATGGGTGAACCCTCGAAGATAGTACTCCTACCCCAGTTCCCTCAGGCCTAGCCGACACTTAGCCAGTACCGGAATACACGGACGGACTAAACTCGCTCGGGGCAGTGAAGATTCCGATCTCTAACACTCACTGCGTACTTCCTGATCAAGGCCCGAAGTATCTGGCTCCTGATCCACTGCTGAAACTTACACCTCGGTAGAGTAAGCTCACATCAGCCGTAGCCCGCATCGTCGGAAATAATCGACACGGGTTCCGGACACTCCCAGTGAGTTACAGCAGAGGTAGATCGTCTTGCTAGGTCAGTTAGTGTGACCAACCCATTATAGGGAAGTTTTGTCCACGCGAGAGTATTTTATTTGGCTCCTACCCTCTGTATCTCATCAACTAAGAGACTTAGCGACATCCAAGGACAACGAGCGTTCTCTCATCCGCTACAGGGAGACGCACCTGGTAGAAGTTTCTCCTCTGCCGCATGTGTGTGTGTGTGTGTATGTGTGTGTGTGTGTGTGTGTGTGTGTGTGTGTGTGTGTGTGTGTGTGTGTGTGTGTGTGTGTGTGTGTGTGTGTGTGTGTGTGTGTGTGTGTGTGTGTGTGTGTAAGTATATGAACCGCTCATCACTTTTGAACGGTTTGACCGATTTCATCGCGGTTGGCACCATTTGAAAAGGCTTGGCCAAACTTAGATTTTGAAACGGCGTTCTAAAGAGTTCCCTCAAACTTAGATTTCCTGTGAATTCAAACTGATTCGGACCAATAGATTTTGAGAAATTTTGAAAAATCTGAAAAAATATAAGAAAAAAATTTTTTTTGAAAGTGGTTTTTTTGGAATAACTTTTAAACAGCTCCATCGATCAATTTTAAAAATTAATCTGCTCTTAAGCTTGAAAAACCACGTCGATCGCCACCAAGCTGGTCGAAATCGGTTGTATCGTTCGAGAGATATCGTGAACGAAAGAAAACCGAAAAAAGTGTTTTTTCGGGATAACTCCGAAATTTTTGGTTTGATCAATTAAAACCTGAAATTAACTTATGATGATGATAAAACTGCGTAGAATGCTGCCAACTGCTGGAAAATTGTCTGATCCATTCAGAAGTTATTGCGGTTCGAAAATTCTAAAAATAGTGTTCTATGAAACTTCTATCAGACTTTTGAGCAGGGAGAGCTCAAATGCATAGAAATATTATTTCTTTGAACTTAACGAGCTCAAAATATCACATAAATTATATTTTGAGCTCAAAAATCTCAAAAATGTCATAAGTACAATTTTAAGCGCCCAGGAATGGAATGAGCGGGAAGTTGCAGTGATGGCCTTTAGGTCGAACCGTTTTTCTAATTTTTATTTTTTAGATTAAATGAATAATATATATTTTTGGGAAAGCATAAAATATTAAAAAAGAAATAATTTCAGCCAACGAAAGAGCTTGTTCATTTTCTAAAAATTTAGATGCGTATTTTTTTTGATTCTTTTAATTTTCACTTTTTTCAAAGTTACGAGAGCTTAAAAATTTCTGGGAGCCATAAAAAACTGAAAAAAATCAGTATAACGATTCACCCTCCGTCGATCTCAGAAACTGTCCGCTAGATCTGTAACTAAGTACTCGAAATTCCACTTATCACAACGTTTTTAAGCTCCTCGAGCTTAAAAATTTATTTTTGAAGTAAAACTTCTTTACGGAGGCTAAATCTGAACGTTTTAAGGTCTAATAGGGGTATCGCGTGAGAGTGAAAACGTTGAGTGAAAGTGCAGAATGGAGGAAAAGAGGAAATGCTCGCGTAGCAAGTCTTACATACCAAAGAGTGGGGAGGTTTGAGAATAGCCGAATAGAATGGAAGAGTATACCAGAGTATACTGTGCGTGCAATAACGCATGTGTGTGTGAAACACGGTCCCTATAGTAAATTTTCAACAGAGGGTATAGTATGTAGATTAGGGTGGGCCAAAAAAAGTGACTATTTTTTTTTTCTTAGCTATAGTGAAAATATTCTTTGAGATGACAAAAAAAAATTTCTGTCAAAATTTGAGCTCTCAATATTAATGTTAAGAGGTGCCAGATTGCAATTTTTTATTTCCCATTTAAATAACATGGCAAAAAAATTTTTTCATGTTTAAAATTTTATTTCTCAGCATCTAATCAACGGATTGCAAAGATTGATACTTATTCTTGTAGGGAATTGGACGATCTACAAAAAAGGTCTCTTATGATTTTTCGCTTATTCCGCTCTGATCAAAGTTATTTAATGTTAAAGTTTAACCGTAAATAATTTATCGGCAATTTCACAATATTTTTAATTTTGACTTTAAAAATATGATTCGAAAAATGATGGAAAAAATATTTTACTTTATAAAGCACACGTCACAGTTTCTGAAGAAATGTCGAATTTTTAACTTCCCACTAAGAAAATTAAAAATTTTCAAAAATCGAGAAGTTATTGCTTTTACCCCGTTTTTCGAAAATCGAGTTTTGATCAGATCTCGACGTCTTGAGGTCCTAGAAAGCTTCCCTGACTGTTTTCATGATGAGGTGTGTGTGTGTGTGTCTGTGTGTGTCTGTGTGTGTGTTCGTATGTGTATGTGACCCTCTTATAACTTTTGAACGATTTGACCGATTGGAATTAACTAAGCAGGGTTCCAAAGAGTTCCACAAAACTTACATTTCCTAAAAATTTGAACAGATTCGGACCAGTACACGGAAAAAAATAAACTGTTGCTGCAACAGGAAAAAATCCTGTTGCAGCAACAGGATTACTACTGTTGTTGCAACTTAATAGTAAAATATAGTTGGGTCATTCTATGTCAAATTGACCAACAGTTGGAATTAACCTTTTTTAATTTGGATCAATTTTGGTCAGAAATTTTCTTTTATCATACAACGAACTTCTGCCAAAGGAAAAAAAATTAAATAATTTTTTTCAAAAAATATGCAAATTCGAAATTTCGCTATTTTTTCAATTTTATTTTTGGAATATCTCGTACGCTATTATAGATACAGGAATGGCCTTTCGTTTGTTTGAAAAGGGACACTTAGGGCTATTGAAAAAAAAATATTTTGGAAAAAAATTTTGAAAAATGCCAAATTTGTGAAATTTCAAATTTTTGAAAATCGTCAAAAATGACGATCGACATTAAAATTTTGGCTCAATTTTTTTTTTTTATAGTACCTTGTCATGATCTTAAACGACCCTGAAATTTTTAGAACTATGTGCTTTTTTAAATATGAATTTTTGAATTTTAAGAAACAATTTTTTCTTGTTTTTTGCAACTTTTAAATAAGGTAAAGTTATGCAGATACATAGTTTTGTAATTTTGAACATGAAAAAAATTAGATGCACGACGTGGAAATATTAAATAATAAATTAATTTCAATTTTTTTTCATTTTTTTTGAGTAATCTTAGTCAGGCTTAACACATGATATAGTTTCTTATTTTTTTTAACGCATGATATATTTTGTCCGTTTCTTCACTTCAATAACAGTTCTTAACGTCAAATAACTCAAACAGATATAAATTTCCAATAAAAATCATAATAATGTAATGAAAATATCAATTTTGTTTCGTTTTTTCGAATACTTGTTTACTTACAAATTTCTGCACATTAATGTTGTTCAATGTCAAATTTCGATTCATTTCCATCTTAGAAAGACGATAAATGGCGTTGACAACTTTAAATGAAGTCAAAAAACGACAAATAACAATTATATCATGCGTTAAGCCTGACTTTAAAATTACGTCCAAAAAATAAAAAATCTGGAAAACGGTTGACCCTAAAGGCCATCCCTGCAACTTCCCGCCAATTCCATACCTAAACACTTGAAATTGCACTTATGATGTTTCTGAGCTCTTCGAGCTCAAAAATACTATTTGTGTGTTATTTTGAGCTCTCCGAGCTCAAAGAAATAGCTTTTGTATGCTTTCGAGCTCTTCGAGTTCAAAAGTCTGATAGAAGTTCAATAAAACAGTATTTTTTGAAGTTTCAAACTGCAATAATTTCTAAATGAATGAATCGATTTTCATGCGGTTGGCAGAATTCCACGCAGTTTTTTGGAATCTATAATAAACTTTTGAACACAAACTGATCGAACTGAATATCTTAGAGAAATTAAAAAAATTCACTTTTTCCGAATTTTTTCGAAAACGATCTCACGAACCAATCAACCAATTTCCACGTTCTTGATGGCGATCGACGAGATTTTTGAGCTGTAATAATTATTTTGTTTTGTCAAAAACAAACCGAACAGAAATCTCGAAGTTATGTGAAAAAAACACTTTTTTAAAAATTTTTCGTTTCCGATAACTCTTGAACCAATCAACCGATTTTGATGGGACTGGTGGCAATCGACATGGTTTTTCAAGGTCAAGAGCTAATAAGTTTTTGGAATTTATCGGTAAATCCGTTTAGAAGTGATTCCAAAAAAACGATTTTTTGAAAATTTTATTTTTGAGATTTCTCAAAATCTAACGAACCGAATCGATTCAAATTTTTATGAAATTTAATGGCAAGTTTAAAAACTAACAAGATGGTGGCAGATACGCAGCCTACTTCTAAATGTGATGAGACTTTCAAGTGTCATTCCAATATTAAAATTCCGAAAATTCTAATTTGTATTATTTGTGAAAGTGTTTACCATAAAGCTGATTTTAATAGATTCAAAAAAGGTTTCTACGTAGATAAGCGTTTGGTTGTATGTCCGGACCATAGTGTTGAAAACATAACCTCTGCTGACCACGCTATTCTCGACGAGAACAGGAAAATTATTGCTCAAATAAAACAACATGAGAAAGAAGACCTCAAAACGTGTTTGAGTAGTAGTGTAATGTTAGATTCGTCTAATCCACAAGAGCAACTAAATAAAACTGTCAGGAATATTGATGATGAAATCCTAGTCAATGCTAAAATTGAAATAGAATTACTACGTGATTTAAACAAGGAATTAAAGTCGAAAAATCAATTATTAACTGAACTTTTGGAACTGAACAAATCATACGCCAAAATTTTGAAAGCAAAAACCAATGAAATGACAATTGAAAAAGTTCCCGTTATCGTCATAAGAATGAAGAATAAACAAGCTGACAAGGACTATGTGCAAGTTGTTAAAAATAATATTAGAGCTAATACCAGTGAACAAATTGAAAATGTGTTGTCAACAAAATCAGGTGATTTGATTGTTAAATGTAAAAATAAGCAAGATATCACACGAACTAAGTCTCTGCTTGCAGAGAAACTTGGTGACAATTATGAAGTTAATCAGGAAAAAATGAGTGCACCAAAAATAAAAATCTTTGATGTAGACAGTGACATGGACAAGGATGAATTGGTCGAAGATATAAGTAATAGAAACAGTGTATTTCTAGATGGTAATTTTAAAGTTATCGCAAACTATACTAGTGTTAAGAATAAGCGAAGCATAATATTAGAAGTTTCTCCTGACATTTATCTTAGTGTTATGACTGCAAGAGTGATTTTTGTTGGATATAAGAGCTGCCGTGTATTCGACGCTCTTGATTTGAGTATTTGTTACAACTGTGGTCGTGCTAATCATAGTCACAAAAAATGTAATAATAAAACTGTATGTTTGATTTGTGCTGGGAATCATAATACTAGAGTGTGCACTAGCACTACAAAAAATGCATTAACTGTGTTTATCACAACATACAATTTAAAAAGAACAATTGTACTGATCATGTCGCAACAGATATTAGCTCCTGTGAGTATCTCAAATTCAAATACAATAAAATTATAAAGCCAACTGAATACCCGATTGCACCACTGATGCCAACTCATTTTGGTAAAGTACTTGAACCGAAGAGGGCACCAGCGTAGTACTATAACAAACATGTATTACTGTAAATACTACTGCTAAATGGATATAGACTGTAATCAAGATTTCAACAGTGTAATAGAAGATTCAATCGATAGGCTAGAAGATTTAAATCTTAAACTTGCCAATAGTGACCTTCTGATACTTCATGTTAATATCAGGAGTCTAAACTCTAACTTCGAAAAACTTGAGGTATTTTTAAAAAGATTACATTGTAAGCCACATGTTATAATTTGTACTAAAACTTGGAATTTAGTTACACATAATTTTTTTTCATTAAGTGATTATAGTATACATTATAAACATAGTTCTATAAATAAAAAAGATGGCGTAGTAATATACGTTTCAAATTCACTAGTTCAAACAACGTCTATAGATATTGTAGGACGCTGCAATTTTATATCTACAAGTATAAATATAAACAACAGCTTATCTCTAAAAGTAAGCGGGATATATAGATGTCATGATATAGGTAAAGATGAATTTATAAATAATCTAAAAAGTTACATTGATACTAATTCAAATGTTAAAAATCATATATTAGTTGGAGATTTTAATATAAATTTAAACGATATTGATTATCATTCGGATTTACTTTTATCTTGCCTTTCGGATATGAATTATCAGCCGTATTTCAACAGTATTACTAGACCAAATAGTAACATTGGGTCATGTATAGATAATATGTTTGTCAAAACCAACATTAATAATGTAAATTCAATTATATATAACCAGACATTTACCGATCACTTTCCACTATTTCTATCACTAAAATTGCAAAATATATTGAACCGTAAGGAACTTAAGCCATATCTCAGTTATAAATTACTTGAAAAAAATTGTAATAATTTATCATGGGATGACATATTAAATATACAAGATCCAAATCTCGCTACTGATAAACTTATTGTGAAAATTCAAAATCTCATTAAAGATTCTTATGTCAAACCTAAAAATAAAGAATATAAACTCAAACCACGTAAAAATTGGATCACGACCGGCATTATGAAGTCGTGTAATACTAAAGAAAAATTATACAATAATTGGAAGAGAAATAAAGCTAACACCGAACTGAAAGTTAAATACTATAAATATTGTAAAAATTTAGATAAGATAATTAAAATTGCGAAATGTAATTTTGAAAGTAACACAATTTCCAATAAATCGAATAGCAGCAAAAAGTTATGGAATTATATTAATCAGAAACTAGGTAGGAACGTAGGTGCTAATAATGATATTGATTATATAATTAAAAATGACGTAAAGATCACTAATGCCACAGAAATTGCTGACACTTTTGTAAACTTCTTTAGTAATATTGGTGTTGATTTAGCGGCTAAAATGAATAAACAAGGTAAAAATACTGAATTTAATATAGAGAATAATGTAAAGTCAATCTTTTTGGAGCCAACTGATGAACTTGAAATTGAAAATATTATAAATAATCTTAAAAACAAAGCTGGAGGTGTTGATGGAATTAATACCAAAGTTCTAAAAATAATAAATAAATCTATTAGCAAAACGCTAGAAATTATCTTTAATAATTGCATGACTAGTGGTATATGGCCAGAAGCTCTAAAATGCGCAGAAATTTTGCCAATATTCACATCCGGAGATATTCATAAAACTACTAACTATCGTCCAATCTCTTTAATTTCTCATTTAGCAAAAATTTTTGAAAAAATTATCCATGAACGATTTTATAAATTTATAATTGATTGTAAAATTATCGATAATAGTCAGTATGGTTTCATAAAGAATAAAGGCACAAAAGATGCGATTGTAGATGTCACTAATTTTATTTACACGAATCTTGACTTAAATAATTCAATAGTAATAGCTTTTCTAGATTTAGCGAAAGCTTTCGACACCGTAAATCATACTATATTACTGGAGAAATTGTGTAAATGTGGTATCAGAGGTGTTACTGTTGATTTAATACGTAACTATCTTACAAATAGAAAACAAGTAGTTAAATTTAGGGATGTAAAAAGCAAGACATGTAAAGTTCAAATTTGGGTACCGCAAGGTACAGTCTTGGGACCGCTACTTTTCATAATATATATAAATGATATGTTTAAAGTACTTTCTCAAAACTGTCTGGCTGCATATGCTGATGATACAATAATTAAGTGTACGAGTAAGACCTGGGAGGAAGCACAATTGAAAATGTCTGATCAACTCGATAAAATAGGGAATTGGATGTGCAATAACTTTTTAACTTTAAATGTAGATAAGACAAATTACATAACATTTGGTTCATATAAAGATAGCATACCAGATAAGTTTGTATTAAAAATTTATGATAAGGTTATTAATAGAGTTGATAGCTGTAAATATTTGGGATTGATCTTTGACTGTCATATGAGATAGTATAATCATATTAAAGAGGTTGTAAGAAAAACTAGATATTTCTTATTTATTTTATCCAAACTAAGAAACGTAATGAACAAAAAGAACTTGAAGATGATATACTATGCACTGTTTGATAGTATAGTCAACTATGGTATAATTGCTTGGGGGAGCAGCTGTAAAAACGCAATTAATGTACTGACAAGAATACAAAATAAATTAATTCGATTTCTATATGATAATAAAGATGATAATACTCCAATACTAGGTATTGATAAAAAATTTATAGTAGAATCATTATGTTATCATTATTATTATTGTAAAAAAGAATATAACAACTACAAGGGTAAAGCCAGGGCTAAGCCCTTGCAGTTACCAAAGATTAATAAAAATATATCATGTAAGAACTCTAAGTATGTAGCAATTAAGTACTATCACAAATTACCACAAACATTAAAGACTTTAAACTTAAAAAATAAGATTAATAAGAAAAAAATTATAAAGTGGATCGTAACACGTAAGCACTAAATCACGTATTTCATATTATATTGTATTTTATTACATATTTGTGAATGATACTTGTTTCAAGATAAGCTTGGTTATTGTTAATTAACTTTTCACAGGCCTATATACAAGTGTTAAATGTAACACCTCTATAGGTGCATACCTTGTATGTATATACTTTTGTATCCTGGTAAATAAATAATAATAATAAATAATAATGGCAAAGATACTCTTTAGATCGCCACCTATTTCGATCCGATCGGCCGAGCTGTTCAAAAGTTATAAGAGGTTTACATACATACACACACACACACACACACACACACACACACACACACACACACACACACACACACACACACACACACACACACACACACACACAGAAACATACACACACACACTCACATACATACAGCCGCACGGATGAGATATTTCAAAAATAAAATTGAAAAAATAGCAAAATTTCGAATTTGCATATCTTTAAAAAAAAATTTTATAATTTTTTTTCCTTTGGCAGAAGTTCGTTGCATGATAAAAGAAAATTTCTGACCAAAATTGATCCAAATTAAAAGGGGTCAATTCCAACTGTTGGTCAATTTGACATAGAATGACCCAACTATATTTTACTATTAAGTCGCAACAACAGTAGTAATCCTGTTGCTGCAACATGGCTGCCTCCTATTGCAGCTGCAGGGAAATCCTGTTGCTGCAACAGGATTTTTTCATGTTGCAACAACAGTTTATTTTTTTCCGTGTAGATTTTAAGAAATCTCAAAAATAAAAAATTAGATAAACTGTATTTTTTTTTAATAATTTTTTAACAGCTTTACCGATCGATTATAAAAACGAATCAGCTCTTAACCTTGAAAAACCACGTCGATCGCCACCGGTCTAGTCAAAATCGGTTAATTCGGTCGTGAGATATCGTTGTCGAAAAAAATTGAAAGAAATGTAAGCAACGCTATTCTTATTGCCGAGGCTGACGGCTGTCGAGTATCGTGAGGCCCGAGATCTGTGACGTAAGGCCTTACCCCCAGCCCGTGACAAGAATCGCCCCCACTCAACGAGGGTTGAGAGGACTACGAGAGAGATTGTTAGGGGCATTCCGATGCCACCCTTCATGAGGACCTCACGCGATAGGTCCTAGTACAACGTCCCCCAGTCATTGTCATCCCTTAATTATATTGGCTTTTATTAGATGTCTCATTCCGTAGTCATTGTCGGGTTATTATTTGTAGATGTATAAATAAATATGAGTGGTATACAAAATATAAACCTCGAGTTCTACAGATCAGAAGTGGGATTGGAAATCCGTGTTCCGTGGAAAGTGTGGTGTATTAATGTTATAATGAGTTATAATATATTAATTATAATTGAGAAGTTATTGTTAGTGCAAATATTGTGGTTTCGCATCAGTTTCAAGGTCAATAGGTTGAGTGCTGGGTCAACTTGATTCAATTATCAAATTTGGCTACCTTGTAGTTAGATCACCTAAGGTCATGTTACTACATCTTCGAAAATTGTAACTTCTCTGAAAATTGAAGTAGTTAAGAATATCCATAGCTGTGGTTGAGATAGACTTCGTAGAGGCATCGTACTTGCAGAAGGAAACAGGATTGAAGCATCTGGAGAAAGTGGAATTATGAAGAAGCAGAACAACTCAATGGTGAGCTGTTTTGCAACTGAAATTGCATTCTCAGCGAGTTCACCAGAAATCGGATGCAGATAATGGATGATGAGTTCAACGCAAAAGAAGTTACTGGATTCAACGTCAGAGTGACATCAACAACGGATAATTACGATAAAATAGTTCATCAGCAAATGAGGAATCAGGGCCTTAAGCTGGTCAACTCATCATCGCTCATTTGGTAATACGACACTGAGTGTTATGGTTATAATGAACGATAAATTTGGTAATGTAGAAGTTAAAAATAATTAATTATGATATAACTTGAGTTAGTGTATTAATAGGTATAATCAAGTCGCCTTAGTAATGCTTGCTCGATAATAAATAAAGTGTTATTGCAAGTAGTAATTGTAATAACATGAAGAAATAGTAAATTAATAAATAATGAAGCAGAACTCCGAATTATGCATACCGGATGTAGCATTGATATACTTGCGCGATCAAGCAGTGAGTACTCGCTATGCGGTTCCAAAGAATGTTGTCGCGGTTATAAGTAACTATACATTTTCAAAATAAATAAGCAGTAGTCTTAATCAGAATCACAATATAATTTAGTAACGCCTTGATTTTTAATCGTTACAATTGGATATTAGTTAGCTATAAGAGAGTAGAATGATTGATTTTATTAATGTGGAGTTATTGCAAATTGAAAAGATTAACAATTCGGAAAACGAACTTATTGTTAGGTATAGTTAGTATATATACTCAAATCTGATTGAAAAATAATGAATAAGCATGTTAATAATATATATAAAATATATGACACCAAGTTTAAAGAAATTATCTTTGGCAAAACTATAAAATAAAACCCGGCGGTCACATATATTTTGTGAACAATACACAAAGGAGAAAGTAGAAACTAGTAAATAGTTATAACGTAGAAATTCGAAATGCCTAAATAACACATGTTGGTATAAAAGTGTTTCTAGTTAAAGTCTTTGAAAAGTTCAAAATATCCTTTTCGTTAGTCGTTGAAAATAAATATTACGCGTGTTGCCAGTAACTCAATAAGTAAAATTCATTGTTGGTAGAAAAATTATGTTGAGTCGAGTTCAAGAAAATTTTAAAAATATAACAACACAAAACAGATGGTTTCAAGGACATAGTATTAGAATTACTATACGAGGAAACCTCGGGTTTAGTTTTCTCACAGCCGAGTCTTTATCTCGCAAGAAACCCTTGTTTTATTACCTTATTGTAAATACTAAAAAGTTGAGTGGCAACCATGTGTCGGTTACGGGCTAAGTAAACTCATCGGTATAATGCACAAAGGACAAAGTAGTTCTACAATAGATTGTAAAAAATTATTGTATAGTGTATTATTGAAATGCTCCTTAGCATTTATTGTAAGCTAGTTAAAACAAAAGATAATTATCTAATTTCACCAATTTTACGTTAGTATGATAGCACTATCATTTGAGTTAGAAAATCAGATAATTTTATAAGAAATGTTATTTAACAAATTTTAACGTCCCATAATATTATTGAATCGGCTAGACATGTTTACACAAGATGTAAATAAAATTGTTAAGCGTTTAATATCGTAAAGAAGAATTGTCAGTTATAAATTGACAGAGTATATAGTCGATGGACGAAAGTTAAAGATAAAATAATTGATAATATTAATGACTAGCAGTCTACCCCGGCTTTGCACGGTATTTAACAATAATTTGAGAATATAAAATAGCCTATGTCATCCGGGGATAGTGTAGCTTCCCAACAGTGAAATAATTTTGCAAATCGGTTCAGTAGTTCCGGAGCCTATTCAATGTCAACAAACAATCAAATCTTTCCCTTTTATAAAATTAGTATAGATTATTGAAGTCGATTATTTGTGAATGCTAGGTCATTAATTGATGTACTAATTGCATACTAGAAAGATGAAGAATTAGATGAGCGATTAAATAATTCAGCATTATATTCTAAACTCATATCGGTATTTTTGCGAAGAGTTATCACTGAGCATTGTTAATTAATATCGTACAATACTCGGATGAAGTTTGCAAATTTAAATTGTAATCGAAATTATCATTTTTAAAATCACCATGTGGTATCGGACTACTACGAAATTATTGAATGCCCTGCCGACAGAACAAGATTTTAAGATCTTAAAGTAATAGAAACGTCGGTCAACAAGATCGATATTTACGTAATTGCAAAATAGTTTGGTTTGAATCTGTACAGTAGCGCAGTTACTGTCCCTTAAACAATAGTAGTCTTGTTTAAGACTGCGGGTTAATTTTACGACAAGTAATAGTCAGGTAGTAAACTCAGGTCAACTGGACCTCAAAAAAAAAAGGGTCGTGGATACTGGTTAGAGTATATTGTCACATCAGCTATGAGGTATCGGTTCTTAGAATTGCTATGGTTTAACATTGAGTACGTTGAGTATCTTAAAGTAAGGGGAATCAGCTATACGTCCTTCTTGGATGTTGAGTGAACGAAATGTGGTTTCTCGTACCTGTATAAAATATGATTGAAATTCAAGCTGGAATTTCAGCGATAGAATATGTGAGCATAGTAACCATTAAAAATTAAATAAAATAATTATTAAGTTATTGTAATTAAGGCTTGATGAAGATAAGATTTATATATCGTCGAGAGCATTACATCTGTCTCTAGCTAAAATGTTAATTCATGTCTTCAAAGTTTCTGACTAGGCTTCGAAGGTGGTCCTGACGAGTGCTGAAGTATCAACTTGTCTGGGATACGTCTGTTGCTCGAGTAACCGTTGTACAGATATTACCAAGTCAGTATGGACGGCAGCGATAGCTGTTGAAGATCTTTTAACAATTGACGATAGTGCATGAGATGCACGAACGTGTGCATCGAGTACGTCACGAACCGTCATTATGATTGTAGACGGAAGACCAGGAATCTTGAAGGGATTTCAGTGGTAAGACGTTACATCGTCGACACTCTTAATCTGTTCTAGGTAAAAAGCTGAGTTGGACTATCACGTTGGCCGTTCAACTCTTGACAGTGTAAAGTTAAGCGGTTGCAGCAACAATCGGCACTTATTAGTGCGAACCTGGAGGAGTTGGTGAACAGCTGGAGTGATCCTGAGTTCCGTAGCAGCTAGGATACTTCGTTAGTGCACCGAGTATGAGCTAACTCATTACAAATGGAGGCCAGATGAAGGAGTATTTGCATCCTAATGCTGGCTAGGGAGTCCTCGTCCTAGTAGTTGCGTCGAGAGACTGCAAGATTAGGGAATCAATCAAGTGCCATATGGCAGTAGCTTCTCCGCACTACTAGTGGTTTAGTTTGAGAAAGCCGATATGAGTCGTGTGATCGTTGAACGATCGGGCGGTCAGTGATGACCGGGCGACGACTCCAACGTCCTGGTGGTTACGTCGAGAAACTGCGAAGATCTTAATCGATCAAGCGCCGGTTGTCGGTGGTTTCTCCGTACTGCTAGTGCTAGTTTAAGTGATATCTGTCACAAAGCATGCAATCGTTATTGAGTACTAACGACGTAAATGGGTTAAGCTTGAAAATTGAATGGAATGTTAAAATTTAGAGCTGCAGATAAGCTATATGGCGAGTAGTGATTCGTATCCGGTGGACGGCTGAGTCAGATACGAAGTCACTGGTGCCAATTGGTCGGCTCTAAAGTTTAAGCATGTATGACCGGATCAGCGGTATAGACACATGCCCTGATTCCAGTAGGTAGAGAATGCACATGATTATTGTCTAATTGTAATGTGTTGTTGATTTTTTATAAAAACGAAAACGGCTTTGATCTTACAATAGGAATGGCTGCATGATATTGCATGATATCTTATATTTTTCAAATGCTGATAATACTCGAATATTATTTTAGGTCGAAAATAGTGATATAGCAGGCAAAGTGACATGGTCACTCGAACGAGCAGCTGACCACTAGTCGCGAGGACGCGAGCATCATCAGGACGGCCGACTGTAAGCAACGCTATTCTTATTGCCGAGGCTGACGGCTGTCGAGTATCGTGAGGCCCGAGATCTGTGACGTAAGGCCTTACCCCCAGCCCGTGACAAGACTCGCCCCCACTCAACGAGGGTTGAGAGGACTACGAGAGAGATTGTTAGGGGCATACCGACGCCACCCTTCATGAGGACCTCACGCGATGGGTCCTAGTACAACGTCCCCCAGTCATTGTCATCCCTTAATTATATTGGCTTTTATTAGATGTCTCATTCCGTAGTCATTGTCGGGTTATTACTTGTAGATGTATAAATAAATATGAGTGGTATACAAAATATAAACCTCGAGTCTTACAGAAATGTTTTTTTCAGAATTTTTATGAAATTTTTAGTCTTACCAATTTACGCTCTAAGATTCTTAGAAGAACTCAACAAACTGCGTTGAATGCCGTAAATTGCGAGGAAATCAGTTGATTCATTAAAAAATTATTGCGGTTTGAAAATTAAAAAAATAGTACTTCATTGAACTTCTAGTAGACTTTTGAGCTCAAAGAGCTCAAAAAAGTAATAAGTGCGATTATAAGCGCTTAGATATGTAATTAGCGGGAAGTTGCAGGGATGGCCTTTAGGGTAAACCGTTTTCCTAATTTTATTGATTATTGATTGCAAATAATTAACATTTCTTACGCTTTAATTAAATTAGAATTTTGAATTTATTTCGTTAGATCAACAATAACTTATGCAAAAACAATAATATCCTAAATAATTATTGAAGTACTCCAATTTAATTAATCCGCAGTTTCTATACTCAACGAATAAATAGTATAAGAATTAAAGATATTGTCTTCATAAATTTTTAATTTTTTTTATTTTAAAGTAATTGTGTGAGAATATATATTCTATAACAATCTATCAAGCCCTACTATTTATCAATACTATTTATCCTTTTTCCGCGGCTGTGGCTGACTTACAGTCTGTACCCGCATTTACCTATGCCCCACCCTTGGCACAGTGATCAAGGAAACCACAGAAACCTGGTCAGGGTACAGTCGGCACGGGAGCAAGCCTTGGAAATCGCAAAAAAATTGCGACTACCAGGGCTCGAACCTACGCCTGAGCGACTGTTGTATGGGCAGTTTAAGACTTAAAAAATTTTTTTTTGTCATCTCAAACAATATTTTCACTATAGCTAAGAAAAAAAAATAGTCACTTTTTTTGGCTCACCCTAATGTAGATATGTATTTTCCACTGTTATTATCGCCTACATGTGTATTGTTTTGCACATGCGTTGAAATTTAAGTACGTTATTTCGAAATATATTTTGTTATATCAGCTATTTTAATAATATTCTTATTAATAAATTCATGAATATACTAATTAATAAAAGTGTAATTGCACGCCTCATAGCGCGAAGCGCGTGAGATTGTGCTTTACACTCGACTCGTCAAGATCAAGATATTTTGTGATCTTGAAATGCCTCTATCACAATCATATTGCACATATGCAATGATATATGTAGATGGACACCAAAAAAACAGTTAAATTAAACTATCTTTTACTTTCTAAAATCATTTTATGATGCTATTAAAAAAAAAAAAAAAACGTTTTGAAAAAAATTTTACGTGGACGTTCTGATGTCACCTCATTTTAGATGTACCAACGATTACTCCCGAACAAATTGATATTTCAAGACCAGTCTTCTTTTATTAGTTTAAGAATTCGATTAACTGATGCCGTATATTATATTAGTAGCCTAGCTTACGTGGTTTTTTTTTTTTTAATTAAATTATTATTATAATTTACTACAATCAACACGTACATAAATAAAAAACTTTTCTTATTTCTTTCACATGAAAACTATAGCGCCACTTGATCAAACTAGATTTTTTTAGACTGCGTGCGCATATAAAAAGAAAAATAGGCGCCAATATTAAAAAAAAAAAAAAATTCATAAGGTAAAAGCCCCAATATATGATCATGTACCAGTACATGATCACTCCATGTATTTGTATACCTATATTTGCGAATATAGATATACAAATACATGGAGTGATCATATACTGGTACATGATCATATACTGGAGCTTTTACCTTACTCTGTAAAAAATTATTTAATTATTATCATTTTTTCCTTTTAATCAATTCCACAATTTTTTTTTCTTAAAAAAAACAATTAGCGTTATGAGGCGTGCATTTTTGGATTTTTCAAGCTTTTGTGTTTTATTTCTTCAATACCGGGTAATTGATACAATTATTTTCTTGTGTTTTTCAAAACATGAGATGCTATATTATTCATATACATATAATATAGATCAACCTAACGATTAAAAAAGTTTCCCTTTTATTGTGACCTTATGTCTGTGAGGCTCACTCGTTTTTTTTTTTTTTTTTTTTTTTTCATTTCATTATTAACGCTCGTGCACTACTTGATAAGGATGGAATTCCTTAAAATCCGTTTTTAGCTGTCCTCTCCTGATTATATATATATATATATATATATATATATAGCATATATATATATATATATATATATATATATATATATATATATATATATATATATATATATATATATATACTAGCTGTTACTCGCCCGCTCCGCTGGGCACTTTATAGAATTGTATTTTGAGATCTAGACTTGAAATTCAATTGGAGTATTGTTCTGACTTGCACAGATTCAAAATTCTATCGGATTGGCCTGTACCTTTTATCCATGTCATAATTCTAACGAATATCCATTGTAACTTTCAATGTGCAATCACTATAACATTCCCGTGGCTTTCTCCAAAAATGAATAATCATTTTTGGATTTAAGATTTTAATTTTTGATTTTACGAAATCTCTTAAAATGAATAGCCAAATTTCTTTTCCACATCTCAAGTGTTTAGAAAATGTTTTCATTTTAATCTGTTACATTCCCGCGATCCCGTAATAAGAACAATTCATTGGTTATGTGATCAGCAAAAATAAAATGTATGCAAAATACTTAGTCCGTTGACTATATAGCTACATGTAAAGTTAAATTTTAGAAACCTTACAATGACTTTTTCGCCGCTGCCAAGGAGACGATTGTGGTAAGAAAATATAATTATTAAAAAAGGGAAATATTT
The DNA here is from genome assembly GCF_020080835.1 of Cotesia glomerata. Taxonomy (NCBI): domain Eukaryota; kingdom Metazoa; phylum Arthropoda; class Insecta; order Hymenoptera; family Braconidae; genus Cotesia; species Cotesia glomerata. The sequence goes on from NC_058163.1 coordinate 13,745,046, forward strand.
TAATCCATTGACCTTGGAGGCCATCCCTGTAATTACCTGTTTCTCTTAAGATTCTATCAAATTTTATATCTCTAGGAAATATATTTGAAGAATATGAATTTTTTGACAACTATCACTCCCGCACTCTTATGTAAGAGAGAAATTTCGTAAGATCCTATTCGAGATGATTTTTACATTAAAAATAAAATATTCCAAGAAAACTTCGAGTCCATAGAAACTTGTTTTGAAAAGAAAGATTTTCATTGTTAACGCCTCCGCAGTCCCTTTGGGGTTGGAATTTGATGAAATTCATTCTTAGCTGAACTTGACATGATACATGAAGACTCCCACCAAATTTGAAGTCTGTCGAAGTTACAGTTTGGAAATTAAAATTTTAGATTTTAACACCCACCCCCGCAATTCCTATTGGAAGTAAAATTTATTGAAATCCATTTTGAGATGATCTCTACAGAAGAAATAAAAGATTTCTACCAAATTTAGAGTTTTCAGAAGCTATATTATGGAAATGAACATTTTTTATTGTCAACACCCACTCCCGCGATCCTTATTGGAGGTGATTCGTTGTAAAATCCGTTCTTAGATCATTTCTATATCACATATAGAAGACTCCTATCAAATTTGAAGTCTATAGGAGCTATAGCTTTGAAATTAAAAATTTTAATTGTAAATACCCACCCCCGCAAACCCCTGTGGGGTGAGCTATCGTAAAATTCGTTCCTATATTATTTCTACATCTCTAACAGAAAATTCCTATCCAGTTTGGAGTCTATTGGAGCTATAGTTTGAAAACGGGAATTTTTTATTGTTAACGCCCCTGCAATCCTCTTTGGGGTAGGATATCGTAAAATTCGTTCATAAATTATTTTTACATCATGTACAGAAATTTCCTATAAAATTTGGAATCTGTAGGAGCTATAGCTTGAAAATTAAAAATTTTCATTGTTAATACCCCCCCTCGCAACCCTCTGTGGGGTGGGATATCATAAAATTCGTTCATAAATTATTTCTCCATTACTTATAAAAAATTCCTACCAAATTTGGAGTCTGTAGGAGCTATAGCTTGAAAATTAAAAATTTTCATTGTTAATACGCACCCCCGCAACCCTCTGTGGGGTGTAATATCGTAAAGTTCGTTCATAGATTATTTCTAGATCTCTTACAGAAGATTCTTACTAAATTTGGAGTCGATAGGAGCTATAGTTTAAAAATGGGAATTTTCTATTGTTAACGCCCCCGCAACCCCCCTTGTGGGTGGAATTTCGTAAAATCCGTTCTTAGCTAACCTCTACTCGGCGAAAGGAATATTCCTACCAAATTTCAAGTCACTACGCCTTATGGTTCCAGAGATATCGTGATAAGTGACTATCTATATCTACAGAAAGTCTCCTATATATATATATATATGTCGGAAAAGCATTATTAGGGGCGTTAGTACAGTCCATTGGATTCGTTTATTCAATTATTTATTAATTTAGAATAATTAAAATATAACACTGATCAAAATTTTGAAATATAATGTACGCTAACTTGTATAAACAATATTACGATTAATTATCCAAATATAATTTATATACAAGGTAAAAGCGCTGGGGAATGAGACCGAAAACGAATCCGGGGTCAGCAGGATATATTCGATGTCTTTACTTGATCAATGCTCAACGAGAACGACTTGTCTCAGTACCCTAAGTATTTCTTCTCTCAAAAAATATTTCGACAGCCCTCATTGTCTGTCGATATCTTTAACTGTATACTTTTTACTTCTATCTTGTGACCTCGGCTACATTTGGTGACCATTGTCACTCCGGACTCAAGCCCATTGCCATAACCATAAAAATTATAATCGGCTTAAGTTATAAATAATTATTAAATATTCTATGCTTTACAATTTTGCTTAAAACTAACAGACAAACTAAAATATTGGGAATTTCCCTATCTCTAGGAAAACCCAGCTCGATATTATCTCCGACATATATATATATATATATATATATAGCATATATATATATATATATATATATATATAGCAGCATATATATATATATATATATATATATATATATATATATATATATATAATATATAATATAATAACCAACTAATTTTTCATTCTTTATTTGATGAAGATGTTTCACTAGAAACAAAATTAAAAATTGTAGCTAAGATGCATACGGGAAGAGAAAAAATTCCAATCGATGCTATTCCGGAAGACGACCAGGATTATGCAAGTGAAAATTTTAGCGTAAAATGCTTTCAAAGCAAGAGTGTAAACGATTTCTTGCATAACGATATCGACTTTTTTGTAACCACAGAATCGATCAAATTTTTTGAAAGGTTTGAGTTACAAAAAGAATTTTTACAAATTAATCCTTCTGAATGGGCTGATAATGAAAGTTATAAAATTGCATTACGGCTCGTCGAAAAACTATCGGTTATGAATGACTGTGCTGAGAGAAGAGTTAACGTCAATCCAAATATATTTCTCCCACTTTAACCGTCGCACACTATCGCCCTCTTGCGCCTAGACCAGCGTATTATTGCACATTAAATATTAAAAAAAATTCATTAAAATTGAGTTCAAGTTAAAAAAATTAACATTTATATTTAAAAAATTCTAGAAAAATCAGTGAATTTTTTTATTACGAATTTATTATTGCGTTAATGATAAAAAAATTATAATAAGCTTACCAAAAATAAACAAAGCCGCCATGTTTATTTCCATATTTATTTTTCAATAATTAATATAAAATTAACAAAAAGTTTAAAAAAAAACCACATTGTAAGCACCAAGTAGTTTTAAATGTAATGTTTATTAAAACTTTTCTTTTCTTGATAATCACTAAAATCGATTTTTTCTCCTACCGACGCCGAAAGTTCAGTTTTCCTCCTGCTGTACGGGGAAGAAAGTCTCACTTTTTCTCCCTGCAGGTAGAGAATAGTATATTTCTTCCCGATTATTTTCTTGAGCGAAAAATTTTTTTTTGACACAAAAAATTTCACTTATTTAAAATTAATTCTCTTGCTTTAAGAAATACGTATCTTGATCCAAAAAAATTTATTCAAGTCAAGAAAATCTTGTTGTTTTGAGAAAATTCAGCCTCTTGCTCCAAAAAATTTAGTTCTTGATAGAAGTAAATTTTCTTGTCTTGAGAAAATTTCTCTCTTGCTCATTAAAAAAATAATTTTAATGTTTTTGATTTTTTTATATAATGAATGTTTATTAATTCTATCAATATAATCAACAATTATTTTAGATAAAATTAATAGTCTACTTTTTTAGTTCTTTGGCAAGAATTATCATAATAATTATAATAATAAATATGTAAACAACAATCATATTGGTTATAATATTACTAATCTTTCGGAATAATTTTTTAACATAGTTATTTTGATTAATACATATTTAAAAACAAAACAATCTTTGACTTTTTAAGCTACACAAATTATTAATGATAATAATAATAATAAAAAACATATAAATAATGATTAACATCGTTAGCTTAATGAACACATATTCTTAAATAGAATCAGTATTTAGCTCTCTTAGCTTACATAAGTTGTTATAAATGTAAATAATAGTGAAATTTATTATTTTCATGATAAAAATGTAAATAATGATTATTCCATGATATATTATTAATTATTTGGAATAATTAATCGTCACATTCATTATTTTACATTTTTTAATCTTTATAATAGGGGAGGTCATGGTTAGTCCGTCTAAAGATTCTTGATTATCGTTTTCTCCAATTTTATTCCTCATCAATAATTTCTTTGAACTCATTGCATTTTGTGAACCAAGATTATCTTCACGTACATCTGTAGACTCAGTTTGAAACAGAGGATTACCTTTTGGTAGATTTTCAATATCGAAATCATCGATATCAATATCGCAACCATCTGATAACGAAGTTAAATTTGAAGCTACTGATTCATCATGAGATTTTGATGTAGAAGCAATCGGGTCACGTTCAGTTATAAATTGTGCTGTTTTAGATTTTTTTTTAGCCTGTAAGTTTTTTAAGCATGAATTTTTTGTCTTATTGAGACTTTTGCATGAAGATGTTAAAGCGGTTGGAGTTGAATTCTGTTGAAGTAGAGATTTCTTTGTCATATCCATAGATTCATTATTGTTGGTAGGTGGTATGTTCTCGGAATTAACAATCCGGTTAAAAATTTGCATCTTACTATGCATTGAATCTTCAACGTACCCTTCAGCAACAGTGTTTGACCGCCACCCACCATGTCGTTTTAAATCAGTAACACTAGCACCTCCATTGGCGAGCAATGTTGCTGAAGTGCGTCTGAAACAGTGTCCGGTGTATTTTGACCCATCAGGTAATTGTAAAAACTCGGCGATATCTTTGGGTACACAGTAAAAAATATTTTGTATTTGCGTCAAAAACGGTCTGTGTTAAAAAATTGTGTGTTGATTTTTGTGTGTTAATTTGACACTTTTTTTGTGTTACCTGAATTTTAACATGAAAAGTGTTGTTTTCAAGATATTAACACTTTTTGTGTGTTACTAGATAAAATGACAAAATTAGTGTCAAGCGGGAAATATTAACACTAAGTTTGTGTTGTTGGCGCATCCTTTCTCCAGTTTACGCGCCAAACGCATTGTTTTACCAGACAGCTACTTAACCACTCGGGCGTATAAATTATAGTGTCTAATTTTATGAAAAATAGTTTATTTAATTATATTTGATAAAAAAACCAGTTTGTTCACAATTAAAAAAAAGAAAAATTGATATTAATTAAAGTAAGTAAAAGTTTACTATATTTATAATTATATAAAATGCTCAACTAACCTCACTTTCTTATAATAAATTTGCTACATAAATTATTATTTAACGTTAAAATTTATAATATTTATTAAAAATGAAAGACTTTGAACAATTTCTCTGTTAGTTTAACAAATTCATAAAAAAAATATAAAAAAATTTATTGATTTTATCTTTTTCTTTTGCAATTTTACTTTAAATTTTCTGACACTAGTTTTATTTTTTTTTTTGTAGATGACAGATAGTTCACAAGGGAATATTATGTTTATTTTTCATTGGCTAAATAATAAAGTTTGGGCGAAATTACAACTACCTGTTACATTAAATGATTTCATTTTCAAAGGTTAATTTCTATACTTTTTGACATTTATTTATCAAACTCATTCTTTATGTATGTTGTAAAAAATAATTGTTTATTACAGCTCGTGAAGTCTTTCCTAGTTTGATTGAAACAGTTTTATTTCACTGATTTAGATGATGCTAGGTTGGATGATATTTTGGTCGACTACGTTCTCTCCAGTCCCAGAGGTGTTACATTAAAAATAAAATGTATTGATCATAACATCTCGGATGGTGAGTTTTTTTTAATTACACTATTAAGACACATTACGTTTGATATTAAACATTAAAAATTTTAATCCTACAAATGTAACAATTCCAGAAAATTTAGAATGTTCACTGAATTTACCAGTTATTGAGTTTGTAAATTCATCATCATTGGAAGATATAAGTCCTGTTGCTGGAGAAGAACATTATTAAGTTCCTGCTAAAAAGCAAAAATTAAAATCTCATGCTCAAGCAACGGTTCTTACCAAAGAGGTGAGTCATGTATAAAAATTTATAAAATTCTTCGTTTTTACTTTGAAATTACAAGTTGAAAATAAATATTTAGATTCATGTGAAAAGAATAATAAATTGTTCAACTAACAACTAATTTTTGTTTTAGAAATTACAAAAAATAATTCTCAACAGCCCAAATGGTTATTATTTTTGCTCATTCATTTTTATTTACTCAAATATTTTTTTCTCTTATTTTATTTATAAATTTAATTATTATCTTAATGTCCGTATTTGACGCTAAATATAAAATTAAAGAAATTAGATAAACTAATTTTCTTGATAAGCGTGAAGATTTATTTATTTTTAATTGATTCCCTAACCTTTATATTCAATAAACTCAAATAATAAGTCAGCTAACACTTTTTTTGTGTAAAATCAACACAATTCTAGTGTTAGATACAGTCGACACAAAATTAATGTTAATTTTAACACAATGTTTGTGTTAAAAATTCAACACTATTTTTTGTGTTGAAAATTAACACTAAAATTGTATCGACAGATTCTAACACTAGGATTGTGTTGATTTTACACAAAATTTTTTACTGTGTATCTTGCCAAATATGTTTTTACCAATTGGTTGACGGTTACATTTTCCCTTAACGTAATGTAAAAAAAAATCTGTCAGTTCCAGCGTTATTCGGTCGTAAATCAGCATACTGACATACTTTATTGTAATATTGAGCTGTAACAACGAACGTTCGTGGATAATGATTCTTAGTGTCATCTTCAACGTCATTCTTATTTAATTCGCAATATTCCCCACTTCTCATTGCCCCGCAGAATCTGAATATAAGAATAACCTGTAACAAAAAAATTTTTGTAAATATTTAATAGTAAATTTAAATGTAAATATTCAATAGTAAATTTAATTGTAAATATTTAATAGTAAATTTACTTGTAAATATTTAACAGTAAATTTAATTGTAGATATTTAATAGTAAATATTTAATTGTAAATTTAATTGTAAATATTTAATTGTAGATAACATGCTCAACTATATATATTTTACTTTTTACATTACGACGTAAATCTAAGATATTTAGATTAAACTAACCTTCATGACCAGGTAATTGATATCTGAAGCTTCATCGAGGAATTTTTTTATTTTAAGCCATGACAAAACCATAGATTTTTTAGCTTTGAATCCTTTGGCATTATTTTTCATAAAAGTTTTAAGTCGGTGAAAAGAGTTGATGTCAATTAAGTGATTAAGGTTAATTAACGATTTCAACATGGACCATCGACTCTAGAGTGTCGATGGTTTCAATGTTTTCGATAATTCATCGAAATAAACAAGAAATACATTTTCTGTGAGATCGTGAATTTTATTTTCTTTTCTCCATTTCATGAAATTTTCATAACAAAGCCGATACTTTAAAATAGATTTTTTTGGCACTAGATTTTGTGTAATGTTTTGTGCTTCTGCATTAACATCCCTTGACTCCTCTTCACTACTACTAATTGAATAAGAACTGCTGTCTGATGAACTCATCTTTCTTTAATATTTCACTAATGAATTTTATTGTCTTTTGATTATTTTACTGTTACGCTAAACACAATATTGCGAATTGCACGAGCACGATAATGGCGAAGAATGTTAGTAATTTTAGGTGGGTAAGAGCAGACGACGTAGACACTAGCGCGCATACGCACTTGTCAGTCCCCACACGGAGAGAAAAGAATAAAACTTATTCCTATGTAGAAATGATAACCATTATCATGTTACATAGTAACGAAAATTTTTGTGAGAACCCTGTGTAAATTTGCTAATAAAAATCTTAGAAATTGTGATAAAAATATGAACAATCACTCATTCGATACGGAATTAAATTCTGAAAAAAATGTTGTTTTTTTATTTTTTTTATGAAAATTTCAATTTGTTGAAATAAAGATCCATAAAGAGGAAAAAATAAAAAACATTAAAATAATTTTTTTAATTTGTGCCGACGGGGATTCAAACCATGTACATTGCGCTCTTCAGACTGATACTTTACCTGTTGACCCAGTGACTTATCTTAACCCTAGTGTACCTTTCAAACTACTTTAAGTAATTTAAATTTTATACATGACTTATCCTTATAGTTAACGGAGTTCTATACTTAATTTATTAATTATTAATAATTAATTATACACAGTAAAAATTTCAGTGTCATTGCGTCAGAAATTTTGTGTTGTAATTTTATATGTTAAATATTTAACACTTTTTTGTGTTGATTTAACAGAATAAATGTTAAATTTACACATAAAAGTGTTAAATATTTAACACAAAAATTTTTAACACTAAGATTTTTGACGCAATAACGCAAAATTTTTTACTGTGTATATAAGAGTGATTTATTTGGGACGACTATGTATTTTTTTTTGCTCCATTAACATATGGTTCTATGTAAAGTAAAAAAAAATTTCTTCAAGGTTTATTCCGTAATTATAATTTTATTGTTTTCTTTTAAAATTGAAGTTTTTTTTAATTAAAATGTATAGGAAATGAAGAATTATTTGTGTGTTCTACAATTTAGCAGCCTTTGACACTACTGCAATGGACCAAGGCGTAGCTTAAAATAATAACAGACACCGTGAAAAGACTTATCGCCTATCGATATCAACTGATATATTTTGGTATTTTTATGCTATCAAACGCAAACTTTTACTAAATAATCTTATTTTTCGCGTATTCAATAGAACACAGTAAAAAATTTTATGTCATTGCGTCAAAATTCATCGTTAAAAATCATCGTTTTAGCATGGAAAATTAAAAAGTTCATGCTTATATAAGCTGAAATTTTTGATAAAAGTTGTACATTTGAAATTTATAAGGGGATAGAAACTGATACGTCATACGGAACAAATTAATTTTGAAAATAAAACTACAGTCTATAGTTCGATAAAATTTTTCTTCCAGACTTAAAATATCATTTAAGAGGGCAAATCTTGCATGAACAGTTCTTGTCAGCTGATATATGGAGTTTTAATCCTTATCTGTTTCAGGCTAGATCAGACATGATCAGACATGAACAGGTATGATCAGGTCTGAGCATATTTAATGCTTCAGACATGAACAGGCTTGATCAGATCTGATCAGGTCTGAGCGTATTTAATGCTTCAGACATGAACAGATATGAGCAGGCATGAACAGGCTTGATGAGGTCTAATCAGGTCTGAGCGTATTTAACACTTCAGACATGAACAGACATGGAGAGGTCTGATCAGGTCTGAGCGTATTTAACGGTTCAGACATAAACAGACATGAACAGGCATGGACAGGTCTGATCAGGCCTAATTTCAGGCCTGATCGTACATAAACAGGCCTGATCAGGTCGGATTTCAGGCCTGATCAGATATAGACAGGTCTGATCAGTCCTGATCATTTTTCCCCGGGTGATCAATTTAAACTTGAAGGTTTTTTATGAGGCTCTAAAAACTGCGTTGAATGCCATCAACCACGTAAAAATCGGTTCATTTATTCAAAAGTTATTGCAGTTCAAAATTTCTAAATATAGTGTTTTATTCAACTTCTAGCAGATTTTTGAGCTCGGAGAGCTCGAAATGATACGAAAATTATATTTTTGAGCTCGAAGAGCTCAAAAATGTAATAAATGCAGTTTTGTACGCTTAAGTATGAAATGAGCGGGAAGTTGCAGGGATGGCCTTTAGGGTCAACCGTTTTCCTAATTTTTTTTTTGATATAGAAATCATCTTGAATAGAATCTTACAAAATTCCTCCCCTACACAGGAGTGCAGGGGTGTGGATTGCGGGTGTTAATTGTCAGAAAATTCATATTTTTGAAATACCATTTCCACATATATAAAATTTGATAGAATCTCAAAAGAAACAGGAAATTACAAGGATGGCCTCCAAGGTCAACCAAATTTAATATTTTATATTTTTAATAAATAGATGTCAACTAAAAACAAATTTCGCGATAATTGACTTCGTATGGAGATTTTATCAGAGTGATGAGTAAAATAAAAAAATGTTGTTGTTTATAAACTAGGAATTCTTAAGACATAAAATTTAGAACGTTTATTAAGCTTCAATAACTTTTATTAAAAATTTCCTTATAACAATCGTCTCTTTGGCAGCGGGGAAAAAGTCATTGTAAAATTTTCAAAACTTAACATTTCATGTGGTCATTTAATTAACGGACTAAGAATTTTACGTACATTTTATTTTTGCTGATCATAGAACGGATGAATTGTTCTTATTGCGCGATCGCGGGAATATAACAGATTAAAATGAATGCATTTTCAATTTTTTTTTTCCAGTCGATTTGTTCAGGAGATATCGCTGTCGAAAAATTTGGAAAACAATTTTTAACTTCCCGCTAAGAAAATTGAAAATTTTCAAAAATCGGGAAGATTGGTTTCACCCCGTTTTTCGAAAATCGAGTTTTCAACGGATGTTGACATTTTGAGGTCCTAGGAAGCCTCCCCGAATGTTTCCGCGATGATGTCCGTACATCTGTATGTGCGTGTGTGTGTGTGTGTGTGTGTGTGTGTGTGTGTGTGTGTGTGTGTGTGTGTGTGTGTGTGTGTGTGCGTGTGTGTGTGTACGGCCGTATGTAAACCTTTCATAACTTTTGAACGGCTTGACCGATTTTATCGCGGTTGGCACCATTCGAAAGGGCTTGACTAAACTTAGATTTTGATTATAATTTGGATAGATTCGAACTAGTAGATTTTGAGAAATCTGAAAAAAACTTAAAAAAAAAAATTTTTTCAAATGTGTTTTTTTTGGAATCACTTTTAAACGGCTTGACCGATCAATTCCAAAAACTAATCAGCTCTTAACATAAAAAACACGTCGATTGCCGCTAGCCCGGTCGAAATCGGTTAATTCGTTCGTGAGTTATCGTTAACGAAAAAAATCGAAAAAATCGTTTTTTGGGAATTACTTTGAAATTCCTTGTTCGATCAATTTAAACTTAAAAGTTCTTTATAAGACTTCAAAAACTGCGTTAAAACTGCATCAACTACGTAAAACTCGGTTTATTCATTTAAAAGTTATTGCGGTTTAAAAATCTAAAGATAGTGTTTTATTCAACATCTAGCAGATTTTTGAGCTTGAAGAGCTCTAAATGATACGAAAATTATTTTTTCGAACTCGAAAAGCTCAAAAACGTAATAAATGTAGGTTTGTGCGCTTAAGTACGAAATGAGCGGGAAGTTGCAGAGATGGCCTTTAGGGTCAACCATTTTCCTAATTTTTTTACATAGCTCCGGAATTTTTGTTTGAATCGTTTTTGATGTAATGAAATTACAATGATCATTCATCATTCATCACTCATGAGTGCTTGAAAAAATATTTGATTTTAAAAAATTCAAAAATGTATTTCATTGACATTACTTTAAAATATTGCATCGACGATTCGCAGACGAAAATAATTTTATGCGCTTAACACCCTGCGTCGAATGTTGCAAACCCCGTCAAAAACGATTAATTCGATCGGAAGATATCGCAATTCAAAATTTTCAAAAAAGTACGTTTTTAACAATTACCACACTGATAGAAGAATTTATGAACTATTAATAATTTCATTTATTTGATGAAGACAATTATAGTATCCATCAAATAATTTCTTTAGATAAATTTTGAGATTTTTTTATCACCGACTTAAGAGATATTAAATTATGTAAAGAACAATAAGAATTTTGAAAAAAAAAGTTCGGATTTGAACCATTTTTGTAGAAGTTATGAGCGAAAAACCAAAAGAGAATAAAGTTTTTTATTCGTCAAAATTCGATATCTTTTAAACTGGTGATAAAAAAAATCTCAAAATTTATCGGAAAAATTTTTTTGATGGATACTGAATAATATCAACAAATTACGAAATGAAAAAAAAACTTTTTTTGAGTTGTACAATTTATTATGGAATGCCTCATACATTGCTTATGTAAGTAATAATAATGATGAAAAAAATTTTTAACTTTAATATTTGTTTCTTAGATAATAATCGTCGCATTTATTATGATAAAAAAACTAAAAATTTCAAGAAATATTTATAATATTAATAATAATAAAATTTACCCTATAAATAATAGAGAGATGCATGTGCTTTGTAGTTGATAAATAATAAATTATTTAATGTTATATTATGTCAATTATAATTATAAATTAAGCGCCTGAATATATTTTACTCATTCAAATTTTGCCGCGTCCTGAGTAAGAAGTTTTGTGACGTCACGAGTGCCCCAGTTGCACCCGTAAGACTGTCGAATATTTATACGGTGCTGGTGTACGACTAATTAGAGTGAATAGTTTTCTCCAAATTAAAATCCATTTTAGTAATTATCAAGAAAAAAAAAGTTTTAATAAATATTACATTTAAAACTACTTGGAGCATACTATGTGATTTTTTTTTTTTTAAACCTTTAGTTAATTTTATATTAGTTATTGAAAAATAAATATAGAAATAGACATGGCGGCTTTGTTTATTTTTGGTAAGCTTATTATAATTTTTTTATCATTAACGCAGTAATAAATTTGTAATAAAAAAATTCACTAATTTTTTTAGAATTTTTTAAATATAAATGTTAATTTTTTTAACTTGAACTCAATTTTTAATTAATTTTTTTAATATTTAATGTGCAATAATACGCTGGTCTAGGCGCAAGAGAGCGATAGTGTGCGACGGTTAAAGTGGGAGAAATCTATTTGGATTGACGTTAAACTAGTGCAAGATTTTTGTAAACATTATAGTAAGGATGAAAATCAAATGCAATATGTATTACAATTGGTTAAGGATCATCGTCAAATGTTTTCTAATGCGCTGAAAAAAACTAATGTAACAACTTTATGAAAGTATCTATGATCAAAGAGAAAATGATAATATTGGTACTTTTTTCGATTCATTGTAATTTCAACAATCACATTTTTCAATTAAATATTACTTTTCTTTCAGAACAAACGTCAAGGTCAGAGAAGTCGTTTAAAAGATAAATATTAGCCCTTTTTTTCATTTTTGAATTATTAAATAAAAAATGGAAAAAACCATGAAATTGACTAGAACGTTGATTTTGACCTCGAATAACTATTGAACCAGTCAAGATAGCGAAAAATCATAGGAGACCTTTCTTGTAGAGCGTTAAATTTGCTATAAGAATTGTAATTAGTCCATCTCTTCATTATTTTATGATAGAAACAAATTTCAAAATATTAACAGAACTTTTCCCGTGTTATTTCCATTTAAAACTTTAGCTATCGGGGAGGTCGGGTAAATATTAAAATTAAGAGCTAAAATTTTGCATGAATTTTTTTATATAGAATTAAAACTGATTTAGGACTATCGTGAAAAAAAATTCGAACATCACCTAAATAAGGACCACCCTAATATATATATATATATATATATATATATATATATATATATATATATATATATATATATATATATATATATATATATATATATATACTAGCTGACCCGGCAAACGTTGTTTTACCATATAAATAATTTCCTAGTAATTTCTAGTGTCGACAAAAAATAGCTTACTTATTGTAAGTATGTATGTATGTTAGAATGTGTATTGTATGTATGTAAAAATGTGGTATATGCGTGCAATAAGCATGGAGCGCTGTGAACGATGAGGGAATATAAAAATAACAAAAGGCAAACATTATTTTTAAGTTATTATAATTTATTCCTCAAAATTATATATCATTAATTAAACAATTACGACAGTAACACTATTAAACAATATCAATCTCTTAATGCTATAGCGTGAACAATATTTTTTGTTAGTCCATCTTTAGCTAACACAAACAAACTGGATGGTTTACCCACTCGAGAGCATGCCACGTATAATTGTCCGTGTGAAAAACATGGTGTTCTCAAATCTAATCCACAAACAGACATCGTTTGACCTTGGGATTTGTTGATAGTCATTGCAAATGCCAATCTAATCGGAAACTGAATACGTTTGAATTGAATTGGCACATCTGTAGGTATAATAGGAATCCGTGGTATGAGTATATTTTCACCTCTGAACTTGCCATTTAAAATCCTGGCTTCGATCACGTTTTCCATTAATTTTTGAATGACTAATCGCGTACCGTTGCACAGCCGGGGCGGGTTCGAATTACGAAGCAAGATAATTGGAGATCCAACCTTTAATTGTAAATTATGCAGTGGCATGCCTGGCAAATCCAGTGAGTTCAAAAACTCTGTGGAAAAATTTACTGCTTCGCTGTCGTCGCAAACTGTATCAATAGATTTATATGATACCAAGTTCCCTGGCAACAACATTTGTATCTTCAGATTTAAATTGTCAACGTCTACATTTTTTGCCGCTAAAATCGCTCTTTCTGCAAGCCACTCATGATTTATGTACTGTGTGTGTACATCGGGAAATATTTGTTCAATGAGAGTATCTTGCGAATCAGCGATTGTGCAAAAATCGGTCGGTAATTTTACGTATCCAGTTTCATCTATAGCAACTTTTCCATCATCGATATCTAAGAGTTGTTTTGAAAATGTTTCAGCGGATGGATCTTGAAGCATTTGAACGCGCATATTTATTTTTAGCTGTAATTTTTCAACATTACGCCACAATGGAGATGATTTTAAGCAAGCGTTGATCTCATCAGCGTATGTTGAACGTGGAATGACTGGAAGTGTTTGTCTGAAATCACCTGAAAGGACCAACAGAGTTCCGCCAAATAGTTTGTCACTGTTTTTAATATCTTTCAATGTCCTGTTCAACGCCTCAAGTGAATGTTTGTGTGCCATAGTACATTCATTCCAAATAATAATTTTACACCGTTTCAGCACAGTGGCCATGGACGATTGTTTCTTAATGTTGCATACTGCGTCAGGGTTATTCTGAATATTTAGTGGCAGCTTAAATACTGAATGAGCTGTTCTACCTCCATCCAATAAAGTTGCTGCAATGCCCGATGATGCAACGGCCAATGCGATGCCATTATTTGATCGTATTTCAGCAAGAATTAGCGAAATAACGAATGTTTTGCCAGTTCCACCCGGTGCATCCAAAAAGAAGAACCCACCTTGTCCAGCTGAAACTGCGAGCATAATGCGATCATAAATGGTTCTTTGTTCCTCATTCATTAGTGGGACATTGCGGGCAACAATCGCTGCTATTTCTACAGTAGTGTACTGCAGTTCACGATTCATTTCAGTATTCATTAAATCAGGTGCAGTTCGATTTGGCGAATTCATACCGAAATTACTAAGTGGTAAGTTGGCAATGACAATGCAAAGATCCTCAATAGCAATCAATGCTTCATTGTATATTTCGTCGCTGAATCTTATAGTTAGATCGTGGCACCGTATACGATGTTGATGCAATATATCATCAGTCATTGAAGCTTTGTGATTTTCCCATAATATCTGTGCTCGGGCTGGGAAACATGTAGTCAACGCTATAGCGAATAGTAGACGAATTTGTATTGCTGTACAGTTCAATGCAGCTTCAGCAAGCATGCATTCCTACTGGTAGTCGTCTTCCAGCAAGCCAAGTGCAAGGCATGCATCTTTATACGTTGGATATTGTTGCCCATTCACTTTACGTATATCTTGAAATGATAATGGGCCAGTAACATTAACCAACAACAGTCGAAGATAAAAGCACTCCGTGTGTCTTGGATTGACTGTAAATAATCGCCCCAAGGCGTTTGATTTAAATAAATTGAGACATGCAGCAACTGGTGAGCCTTGCTTGCGGGGCATCCATGTTTTTGTTTGAGTCGATGTGAAATAGCGTGGTACTTGTGAATAGAATAATGTTCGTGCAAAGGCACCAAAATCATCCGCACGATTACACAATTCAAAAAATGCAGTGAGTGTAGTTTTAGGTGGATTTATTGCACGATCAATCGCTGTCTCGTTCGTGAAAAATACACGCTGACCGTTTTCAAGATGGATGGCTAACTGAAGAACTGCTGGATCCCGTTCATGAATTGGAAAACCAAAGATACGCCAAGCAGCTTCATTGGAGCTGATGTACCGACCAATTTGGTAGAGCGTTATTTCATCATTTTTATTCACTGGAGGAGCATTCACATTAGTATTTTCCACTCTAAACACAGCCATATCACTGCCTTTATGGACATACTTGCAAATGTATTTGATGCTCTTCACAGAAATGCAGAACTCAACATTAATATGAGCATTATATGTCTTGCTCAGCAGAGGCGAATATGGCACCACCCAACGATTGTCAATATCAATGTCTGTGTTGATGATATTTTTAATAAATGATTGTCCGCCATTTTC
This sequence comes from Cotesia glomerata, assembly GCF_020080835.1. Taxonomy (NCBI): domain Eukaryota; kingdom Metazoa; phylum Arthropoda; class Insecta; order Hymenoptera; family Braconidae; genus Cotesia; species Cotesia glomerata. The sequence continues at coordinate 13,760,899 of NC_058163.1, forward strand.
AGGATTTCTTTGACGGTATATTGGGTATCCGTCGACATTTGTGACCGTATCATTGGTAAAATCTTTAGGGAAATTTTTAGTACATTTTCCATCAGCCATGCAAGGCGATGAACTATTAAGAGTACCACATGGACCATGAATCATGTTTGTTGTAACAATATCAAACAGCAGTTGTTCAGTGGATGGATCTGGAATTTCCGCAGAAATGATACTATCGATTTCTTCAGGACGGATTTTGTCAATGAACCAAACCAAAATGTGTGCATGAGGTAATCCTCGCTTTTGCCACTCAACCGAATACATCCAGCAACCTGTGGGACCAAATACATGTGATTTAGTAATGAAACTTATTAAAGACTTCAACTTTTGTCTGAACACACGTGCTGTAATGTCATGGCGATGTATTGCATTTTGGCCAGGCAGTAGCAAAGATGTAATCTCTGGCCATTTTGGATTACATGTGAACGTGATAAATAAACATGGTCGTCCATATTCGCGCACGAAAGTCAGAGCATCCTGTATATATTCTTGCATATGACGTGGACTGCCTACGTACGATGATGGTAAAATGACATGGTTACCAATTTCGGCGACGTCGGCGTTGTTGTTGATAGCGTCTCGCAAATAAATGTACTCTTCCGCGCGCAGCTTTTGTTAATTATGTCGTAAGTATCGTAGTCGTTCGCTCTCAATCTTCGCGTACATGTCGACCATGAATTGTTGACAAAGCTCACGAAATCGTAAGATTATTATTTCTTCTACGAATCACAATTTCTCATGCAGCTGTACAATCGCCAACCATGATTCCAGCAACATCATCAACAACGGGTGCATTGAATCTACGAATATGCTCTCCAGCTGGTGTTTTATCAGGATTAATGACGATAGCGTGATTATCGCTTTGTAATTGGTGCATATGTGATTTGAATATTTTCAACAACTCGTTGTGCTCGTTCAAAAGAGCATCTAACTCGCTAACGATGCGCCTGGCATAAAGTGAATCAAGGTTATTATAATCACAACGTGCATTCACGCGATTGGCAAGTGCGCTTCCGGAATCCTCGCCGCCCATAAAGTAGATTTGTAAGAATTTATGTGGTTCGTTTGGCATTGGCAGCAGTGAGCCTATTTTATGATAAACTTGGCCTCTGATTTTGAATGTAGAATTGAATTGTTGACCATTTGCATTAGTATTTCGAACTATTTCTGTTGCTCCGAACGATGTCATTTGAAAGCATGAATTGAATCTTTGAATTGACTTCAGGAACACGTTAGAATCTGGATCCGTGCCGATAAGTAAGCCGTTCAATGGTTCAGGTGGTGTTTCAATTTCAGGTAGTTTTCCTGAAACGCACTTTTCCTGGCGCGAAACACATCCCAGCTGGCTCATTTTTGAATTTCAGAGCATGACAATGCGGACATTCCTTGTCCATAGCACCAATTACCACTTTTGAATGAACATAATATTCAATATCGGGCTCATACTGGAATGCTAGACGCAGGAATGAATCAGATATAAATGCTCGATGTACCTGTTGTCGTTGTTGGTCATTCGTTCTTCGTCTATTGACTGTGAAACGGCGTGATTGTCGTTGTTCTAATCTTCTGACTTCATTGCGTTCAGCTCGTAAATCTTCTGGCTCTTCTTGATGCAATTGCGCCATTCTGACACGTGCATCAGTATTTTGTTGCTGGATTTGTTCTTCTGTTCTTTCGAATCTGCTATTTCGCAAGTTTTGAGCTTTACTTGTACTACGGCTCAAATCAGCCCTTTTGCGTTTTCTTGGCATTGCTCACTGTACAAAACATACATAAATAGAATTAATGAAATTATTTAATGATGAAAAATGTTAAAAGTATAATTAGGGCCAGGATTTTTGCCGCAGTTTTGAAATGATTAGTTTTAATTTATGAAATCATAACAAAAATATAAGTTTTATGGAAAAATTTTTCAAACAAAAGTAAAAAATTAAATTTTATGAAAACATTGTCTCTTATAATTTTTTCATACAACCAATATTTCCATTGACATTTCAAAATAAAGATTCATAATGATTGATTTTTTGGGAACTATGAAAATCTTAATTGTTCAATTACATTTTTTTAATAAAATTAAATTAAAATTACATTTTTATAAGATCAACAACATTTTCGATATAAATAAAAAAAAAGTATACTTACAACACAAAATCCGTTGTTATTGGAAGCTCGTGTCACGTGTTGAGTACTTTTAAGGTTATAAAATCACTTGATTAACTAATCGTGCAAAATACACTCAAAATTGATAATTTAATTATTATTGATAAAATAGGAATGATTAAAAGTTAATATGAGAGTTACACTGAGATAGCAAAATAATAATTTTCAACGTTACTACTACACTTGATGCATAAACAATAATGATGGCCGACAACTGTGTAGGGAGTGAGAAAGAAAGGAGACCGGCTTCGTTCTCATCCCTACTCCGTGCTGTTTACTGGGTCAGAAGTGACACCTGTAGACATCTGGCGGGGATAACTAATTAAATGACGATTGATCAGTTTTCGACCGGAGAGGAAAAATGATTAAATTACTAAAATGGCTATTAAAAAATAAGGGTTGATCGTAGAAGGGTGAAAATTGAGGATTGTATGTATTTTTGTATGTTGTATCATAAAAAAATATAAATTAAAAATTTTGTCTAAAAAATAAAAAAAAAATTTAGGGGTGGACTACCCCTAACATTTAGGGGGATAAAAAATAGATGTTGGCCGATTCTTATAGATACCGGATAAGCACAAAAAATTTCATCAAAATCGGTCAAGCCGTTTCGGAGGAGTATGGCAACGAAAACTGTGACACGAGAATTTTATATATTAGATAGATTAGGGTGTGCCAAAAAAATCGAATATTTTTAACTTCCCGCTAAGAAAATCAAAGATTTTCGACAATCGGGAAGTTATTGTTTTTAACCCGTTTTCGAAAATCGAGTATTTATCAGATCTCGACGTTTTGAGGTCCTAGGAAGCTTCCCTGACTACTCCCGCGAGGTTATCACTATGTGTATGTGTGTGTGTGTGTGTGTGTGTTTTTTTTTTTTTTTTTTTAGGGTGGGGAATCCTTTTTACGGATTCTAGGCATAGCTGTTTGGCCTGGACATGTGGCGACTTGACGCAGCGTCATACTAAAACTCGACACTAACGCCCCTACCCACTAAACCCTAAACCCCTTTTCCTTCTTTCCTCTAATCCCTCATGGAAACCGCCGTCAGGCATTACTTCGTGAAGGGAGGATCTAGCTACTGCTCTTCCTTCTGGTGGCTAAGGTGTTAACTACCTTCCTTCTATCTTCTGCTATTTGCTCTTTTTCTTTCGGTGGAACGCAAGTCTTTAAGGACTTCTGTTGCAAACGTGTTGGTAGCGTTCCAGGCAGCTTCTGATGACAACATTGCTTCAACTAGTGAATCTGGTTGCATTCTCTGGTTCAGGATCCTCTCCAGTTCTTCACGCTGTGGATCGAAACGAGGACATACAAAGAAGACGTGCTCCGCGTCTTCAGCAGCTCCTGGGCAGGACGGGCACTCCGAAGAGTCATCGTGCTTAAAGCGGTGTAGATACTCTCGAAAACACCCATGTCCCGACAACATCTGCGTAAGATAGTAATTGACCTCACCGTGATTCCGGTTAAGCCAAATGTCGATCCGAGGTATGAGACGGTGCGTCCACCTACCCTTCTCTGCAGCATCCCATTGTAGTTGCCATCGGCCTATGCTCTTCTGCCGTTCTTCAATTCTAAGTTCTTCAGGGATCAGTGCAGTTGACCTTTTTCGTTGGTAAAGGGCCCGTCTTTCCTCTGCTAGAACTCTAAGAGGTAGGGTTCCAGCAATGACGCACACTGCTTCTTCTGATATAGTGCGGAAGGCACTAGCTACTCGTAGGGCACTCAGTCGATATACTGGTCCAGCCTTTCTCCATGATTCTTGTGTCTTTAATGCGTCGGCCCAAATGGATATTCCGTAAGTGAGCACCGATATGACTACTGATGACAATAATAGCCTCCTGCTCTGTTTTGGGCCTCCGACGTTCGGCATCAGTCGTGCGAGACTAGCCCTCACTACTGACGCTTTGGCACTGACATGTTCCACTTGCTGCTTGAAGTTGAGTCGGGCATCAAGCATCACTCCCAAATATCGGATATAAGGTTGTGATGTGATTTCTTGTTCGCCGACTTTCAGCTTAATGGTCTCTACCACTTTTCTGCTGGTAATAAGTACTGCCTCAGTCTTGTGTTGCGCCAGTTGCAGGTTCACTGCGTCCATCCACCGGTTAACGTGCTCAAAAGTGAGATCGAACATATGATTTATCTCGTCAAGGTGTTTGGCAACGATCACTACGGCTACGTCATCTGCATATGCTACGAGTTTGACGTTTCTTGGCAGAGTTAGTCTTAATAGACCGTCATACATAATGTTCCACAGGAGCGGGCCTAGAACTGAACCTTGTGGTACCCCTCCAGTAATATCATACTCCCTCGGACCGTTCTTCGTGTCATACTTCAGGACCCTGTTTTCAAAGTAGCTTGCTACGATCTTAAGCAGGTATTCTGGTACATTCTTCTCTTGGAGGGCCTGCATGATGCATTTCCAATTGGCGGAGTTGAAGGCGTTTCTGATGTCTAGTGTCGCCACCAGGCAATACTTCTTCGTTCCACCTTTCCATCTGGTTCCTGCGATTGCTTCCTTGGCCGTATCAACAACCTGTTTGATTGCGTCCAGGGTTGATCGTCCTTTCCGGAATCCATACTGATTGTCTGCCAGGAGTAGGTCGACTACTGCTTCAATTCTCTGGTGAATTATGCGCTCAAATATCTTACCCGCCGTATCTAACATGCAAAGTGGTCGGTAAGATGACGGTTCTTCTGGTGGTTTCTTCCCTTTAGGTAACAGTACCAATCGTTGCTGTTTCCACTTACGAGGAAAAGTCCCCTCCTTGAGGCATGCATTATAAGCGTCGAGGAATAATGTTGGAGCTGCCTTTATGATGGTTTTCAAGGCTATATTAGGGATTCCGTCCAATCCCGGCGCTTTATTATTCCCTACACGGTTACAGGCCTCCAGTAGTTCTTCTTCAGTGACAGGTGGAATGTCGTCCAGTTCGCCTGGCGCCAACTGGTAATCGAAGTTGCGTTGCTGTGGGAACAGTGCAGTGACGATTTTCTGAAGAAGTTGAGGACACGTAGGTGATGGCATTTGTTGTTTCAGGTGGGTCATAACCACCTTATAAGGCCTACCCCACACGTCTTTATCCACCTCGTATATAAGCTCTTTCCAGCATCTTCTTTTGCTCTCTTTGATGGCTTTATTCAGTTCACGACGCGCCTTTTTGTACTCTGCGATCAGCTCCGCAGAGTTAGGTCGTCGATAGCCACGCTGGGATATTCTTCTTTTCTTTAGACACTCTTTCCGAAGAACACTGATGTGGTCGTTCCACCAGTGCACTGCCGGGCGTTGGCTTATGCTGTGTTTCCGGACCATACTGGCGTCACAGGCCTGGACAACTCTTTTCATCAGGTCCTTGGTCATTTCTTCTGCGGATCCAGTAGTAATCGGTTCACTATTAAGGGCTATTACCAATGTGCTTGTGTCAAAAGGCTTCACTTTCCATCCAATGGTATTGAATGACTTGATTGGTCTTCTTGTATTCCGGTCATGTGATATTTCCCAGAGAATTGCCTTGTGGTCACTGGCTGTGTAGATATCCATCACCTTCCAGTCGTATTTCCCACTGATGAGGCTGCTGCTGACGAAAGTGAGATCTACGATAGAGCTTGCTTCTCCTTTAGTATAGGTTGGCGTATCACCACTGTTGAGCTGGACTACATCTAGTGTAGAGAAAGCTTCTAGGAGTGCTTTTCCTCGCGCATTTGTCTGCTTGCTGCCCCAGTCTACTGCCCAGGAGTTGAAGTCACCGGCAATCGCGACCGGATAATGCTGCTTGGCGTCCTCGGTCAGTTTGTCCAAGAATTCAGTGAATTCAACAATGGATAGGCTAGGTGGTGCATAACAGCTGTAGAAACGGATGCCGTTAACTGTTGCTGCTACAAAGCCGGCATTATCATTGTTAACTACACTCTGGAAGGGATGCTTACCACAAGACCAGATGACAGCCTTGGTGGTGCTGTCAGATTCCCAAGGCTGGGTATTCAGGTATCTGTATGGCTCTGCTATCATTACTAAGTCTAACTCTAGTTCTCTTGCTGTTTGCATAAGCAGATCATGTGCAGCTTCGCAATGGTTTAGGTTTAGCTGCAATATCTTCATGTCTGTTTGTTTGTTATCTTCTGGAGTGCCTCTTTAAATACTGGGCACCTGGATGCGCCGGCATGATGAGCCGAGTTCTCCGCACTTTGATCCGCGCATAATACACATTTCGCTGGGTTTTTGCATTCAGCAATCTTGTGTCCCTCTTGTCCGCACCTAATACATAGCTTAGACCGATCCACATTGCTCTTGCACTGGGATCCAAGATGTCCAAAGTGCCAGCACTTGAAACATTGGATTGGTCTCCTCGTAGCTCTGATTCGGCAGTTGGCCCAGCCGATCCGGACTTTACCGCTTTCTAACAATATCTTCCACGCTGCAGCTGCTGGTAGTGTCACAACAGCTGTCTGAGTACCTCTGTAGGCCTTATGAATCTTAATTGTCCCTAGTGGTATCTCGCAGGTTTCTCCGATTTCCGTTTGCAAGGCAGCCTGAATATCCTCCTTGGTTGTGGTACCGTCAAGATCTCGGATTTCGACGTCTTCCTGTGGCCCTTTGCAGATTACCTTCGCGTCTTCTTGGAGGATGTCCGCGATGGTCTTCTGTAAGGCTTGGCCTCGGTCAGCGCTCTTCCTCGAAAGCGTAATGATTTACGCAGCAAGCTCCCGGTCCTAGTTCTTTGGATCTTATCCACTGTAGTACGGACCTGTGCGTCAGGGACGTCCTGCTTTATTCGCTTCAGAATTTCAGCATACTTTGCCGTGTCTGCGGGGCGGATGATCAGTGCGTCCGGCCTGATCCGTTTGCGCGGTTCTTTCCGATTAGGCTCTGGCCTGGACTCCTTCGGCGGTTGCTTCTGGAGCTTTTCTACTGCTTGCTCTCTCTTGAACTTCCTTGTCCTGGACTTTTTGCCATTCATTCACCTCCTTTTTTCCGCCGTTCTGTGTTACCGCGTTTTTCGGGGGACTTGGTTTAAGGTCCTTCTTCTTCTTAGTACGGCTGGTCATTGAGTCTGGGAAATTTCGTTCTTTCGTTTTTCCGGGCCTGATATCAGTTCCAGTTTCCTCTTCGTCTTCAACAACTGACTCGACCCCACCCTCGCCACCTGTGTCCATCTCCTCGACAGACGTGTCGGCTTTTGCTGGTGAAA
>NC_058163.1:13770786-13850570 GCF_020080835.1 Cotesia glomerata
AAAACGTCATTGGTGCAATTTTAAGCGCCTAAGTATGGAATTAGCGGGAAGTTGCAGGGATGGCCTTCAGGGTCAACCGTTTTCCTAATTTTTTTTTTCACTTTCCGCTCAAAATATTGTAGAAGATGTTGAAACAAAAGCCCTGTCTAAAGGAGAGTTCTTAATTTTAATTTTAAGAGGTCCTCTATCGATTCTGAAGTTTTTCCCATTTAAATAACACGAGAAAAATTTTTTTTTCCATTTTTACTGCCGCAACGTCTGAAGATTCCATTTTTTCATATAATAAACTATTAGACCTCATTTAGGATTAAATTTTAAACAAAAAATTTCCTTGGGTCATATTGCTACCATCGAAGCCTGACTTTTTATAAAGCTTTACAGTATCAATTTTCATAATTTTGTATTCCATTTGACGCACAACAAAAAACATCCGGAAAATTTTTTGTATCGTCAATATTTACAAAGTTACAGACCAACAAAATCCTATTTTTCTAATTTTAAGCTTTGTTCAAGTGAACCATTGATGAAAATACAAAAAATTTGGTTCTTATTTTTTAGTACATTGTTATGTCCACCCGCAAATTTTTTTTCTCTCTTCTCTTTCTTTAAATTTAAATCGTCCGCGCAGATGGAAGACTTCTCCATGCGCGAAAGCGACAATAAAATTGTGATGTAGCAGCACATGCCACCATCTACATAGGATATAAATTAGCGGTTTATTTAAATTCAAATCAGACAAATAATTGATTAATAATATAATTATAAGAATAATTATTTGTAGAAATATAATAAGAATAATACTAAGAACATTGTAACAAAGAAAATAAAACATATGGAATACTTAAATATATAATGGTCACTCGAGAGGAAAATAAAATATAATATCTCGAGAAAAGCTATGAAAAGGAGAAACTAAAATCTTAAATAACAAATACATCTTTGTTTCTTAGAGACTTTAGCAAAATACTACAATTTACGACTTTGAATAAAGGACTTTATTATCCTAGGCTAAACTAAGTATTCCCTTTTTTATGGCTTTTCTTCTAACCAGGCAACGACTACGATGCCATGTGTTAAACACATGGTTAATTTCACTTTTCCGAGAGAAAATTAAGCGAAGGCGTCACTTTTACTTTTGAGTCCCACTCTTGAAGAAATCGACCAATTAGAAATCATTCTTATAATAAATCCAACCCTAAAGCTAAAATCTTCCCTCTAAAATAAATTATTAACTCGATGTAAAACTTAGGAAAATTAAGATATACCAGTAAGCAAGTAACTCCTGTATATGAAACATCTTACAATATATCCCATATAACTTGCATATAAAATTTCATTATTCATAATACCGAATGCCAAATCCTCATCCTAACTAGTATAAATTAAAAATAATATTAATTATTATTCACGAAAGTCCGTAACAGGAATACTTTCGTATTCTTTAGCGAATTTTAAAGAGCCCGCCGATCTGAGCCGAATCTAACTATAATATTGAGACATCTACAGCAGTAAAAACTTACTAAACATCGGATCAGATCATAACAAAATAGAAGCTACGCGACTGCTGGTTGACTAGCGGGGACTTCTGCAAACTCAGCAGCGCGAGGTTTTAAAAAGGCGATCAACAGCCAACGCCTTGTCTTTGTTAGTTAATTTGACTTCCGCGTTTAACTTGACGGACCCGTGCCTTGTATAAGTCCCTTATCTTAATTTGCACTGCACTTAAGGCGAGTTCAGACACGGTATAACCGGCAGGCCACGTATTAATTATAAGTATAAATTATAATCATAGAGAGCCGTAATCTCAAATTTCTAATTTGCTCTGCACTTAGGCGAGAATACGGTCAGTAAATCATTTAATATCTTTTTAAAGCTAACTTTGCGCACTTTACCCTACGGGGGACTGGAGGACGTTAACTCAAATTCAAATAAAATTCATTATAATAATTTCGATTAAATAAAATTTGTGAAAGTGTAAAAGTTTTGGTGTTAATTAAAATAAATCTTAAAAAGAAGTAAAATCTGTTTTAAATAAATTCATTTCATAAAAATAAAAAGCCCTTAAAATAAGCAGCCCAAATCCATCCACTTCCATCCGCTGCAAATACCAACAGAGGGTCCAATCAAGGAAAAGGCACTACGACCAGCTCCGGAATCACGGATCCGATCCTAAGAAATAAACCAGCAAGTAGTAAGTACATCTACTTTTTAATAAAATCCGTGCCCAGTCTCAAACGAAGGCGTGGTAAATTCGTACATCGAAAACGTCCCACAAAAATAATTGAAACAACGGAATTAAAACCTCCGTTGCGTATTCTTTAAACTGTTAGTCCAAACCTCCACCGTTTACGCTACCGCTCTAAAAATGCCCTTGGACATAACAACATTAAATTTACTACAAAATTGTACAAGAAAAATTCGTTGTCTCCGCAATAGCTCACAGTAACAAGCCTGATAAGTCATATTTTCATAATTTTTCAACTATATTTTCTAAATTATTGACGATAAATGACAAATTTCAATTAAAAATTTAAAGTATATTGAATTTTTTAAAAAGTTAGCCTAGATTAATTTTTTACATTATAACTTTCATAATAAGTCAACAAATATTATTGTTATTTATTTCGTTATTGGTCTATTGAGGTTATTTAACCAATCCTCAAGACAACCCTGATTAAGTAAACATTAAAAATGATTTGACACATTCCACTCCCACAAGATATATTATTAAAAATAAGAAAATTGAATGATTAACAATTATTTAATATGATAAAAAATCTAATCCTTTCTGATGCTTTTTATTTCTTTTTTCGCATAAAAGAGTATTACCGAAAAACTATATTTTTTTTTAATACCTCAACATTTTCATGATAGTATTTTTATTTTTATTGTGCGTTTCTATTGTATTTTAAGTTATTATTTTTCTTTCGTATCTATTTATTTATTTATTACCATTGCTGCAAAAAAACATAATTGTTCAACAAATTACTTTAGTCACATAGTAATCCAGGATAAAACCTTCCATATCTAACCTTTCACAATTTTACATTATAAAACTTATTATATTTTTGCTAATCTTTACGACATATTAAATTATAATAAAATTTTTTATATTCCATATTTACGTGTTCATATTAATATTAACTTTTGTATAGAACTTTTCACTTTCTGTTAAAAAGAGTTATCATTACTGGCTGAGGTCTAAAGTCAAATTCAAGTTTTCTACAGAATTCTCAACTAACGCCCTCTGAGTATTTATTGACTTTCTGCGTAATTGATCAATTATCCGCTTGGAATCGGCAATTAGAGGACTCTATTGTCTTTCATTATAATTGGTCCTTAATTGAGGTTGGTTTTTTAATGAATCATTATCGTATCAACAATTATACCAGTTTATTGATGAACAATGTCTTGTAAAACAAGTAAAAATTACATTAACTTGGTTGGGTTCGAGTCAAAAACTTTTAGTGATTTGAAATTACCCACGAATCGTGATGTTTTATGTTTATTTTTTTATAAACATCGAACAGATAAACTATTCATTCGCGAAAGTGCTAGATTTGTTCTGTGTGAGGTTATCAAAGTGTGGAATAAGTTCACATTACCAGGAAACAATTCACATCGTTCAATTGGGAAAATTGAAAAATTAAATAAAAACTGGCAAAAAACTCAAGTACATAAAGCTCGAAAAAAATCTCCCGCACAACAATTGGCCGAAAAAACTTTTATCAATTCTCTCGACATTGCACCGCTTCGAAATTGCACCGCAGAATGTTTTGACAACATTAAGCTCACCACAAAGGAAAGTTTTGATTGCTAGTCGGGAAATTTGCAAACGTAGTCAGTTGATAAAGATTTCAGCCAATATTGACGATGTACAAAATACATAGACCTTTTGTGTGGAAGACAATTCAAATTATATTTCGATGGAAAGTGCTGGGACAAATGTAAATACTAATGAAGTTGGTGAAGCAGGTAAAATCGAATGGTTACTCGTTGCTTTTATTTTCAATAATCTATTTTAAAGAATTCTTCTCACAGCAATAACTTTACAATTAATTTTTAATTTATTATTCTGTGAATGATTTTTACACAGTAAAAAAATTTTTGTCTAATTTAACACAAACATTTGTTTTACTGACTGTTTTTACAGAAACTAATGTTATTTCAACATTCTAGTGTGTTGAATCAACACATGAGAATGTGAAATTCTACACACTAGAGTGTAATATTCTCCACAAAAATTTTTACACTTTACGCAATGACAAAAAATTTTTTGCTGAGTAAATGTACTGTGAATAGTCTATACTAACGTCATAATTTTTATATTCTTCACTTACTTGATAGGTAATTCGCTCGGACTTTACTAATGCTTTATGTAATACTGTACATTACTGAAAATATACGAGCAATTTCACTAGAAACCAAATATGTGAGTTTTCGGCTATTTAAGATAAAAGTAATATTCTATCATCATTTACAGTAGACCAGAAAGTTGTTAAAATTTTCAAATGAGTGTGAGCTTAATGTTTACGAAGTTCTCGCAATTCAAAAGATCTTTTTTATGAGCTAATAACATTCAATTTTTTTCTTCTTTTTTTTTAATGACTATTTTTCTATAATTTCTATTTATAGTCTCTTTGTTACCTCTTTCACAACATTTTACCACTTCTACTATATCAATTCAATCAAATCATTCTACTTTTTCTGATTTTTTCGATGAGTTACCTGTTGAACCAAAACTAAGAAAATTAAAACATATGACACCAGAAGTGGTTTCAGCAATAGATAGAGCGAATATGAGTAGTAGACAAGCCACACATCTTTTTTGCGCATTTGCATCAGCTTTAGGAATTAATTTAAATGATGTTTCTGTAAGCCACCGTACGATCCATCAAAATCGGATCGAGATAAGAAAAAAGATTGCTGAAGATTTTAAAACTGATCTACGAGTTGCTCAATGCGTTGTCATCCACTGGGATGGAAAGTTGTTGCCTGATATTACTGGCCGGCATAAAGTCGAAAGACTTCCAATAATCTTATCGGGTGTCAATACTCAGCAGTTATTGGGAGTACCAAAACTTGACCGTGGGACTGGTTTAAACCAAGCGATCGCCATCAAGGAAACCATAAATGAGTGGAATATTTCAGATCGGATTAAAGCTATGCTTTGACTCATGTGCGACAAATACAGGTAAATGAATTAGTAAACAACATTCACCTGTTCCCGAAAAAATATGTGGATCATTCCACCAAACGATGTCATTTTGACAAGACAATCTTTACTTATTATTTTAAAATTTTTTGAAGGTATGTTTTTTTATCAGAGAGAGAGAGAGAGAGAGAGAGAGAAATCCTTTAAAAATTGGAGCCCTTACAATTGAGTGATGATTTTTAAAATTTCATTCATTTTTTAAATATTGTTATTTCTTCATTATTCTTATGCAAATAAGTACCAATATTAATAAAATCACGTCTGATTTTGTGAAAGCTCCAATATGAGTTAAATAGATTTTATTTGGTAAAATGACGCATATAAAAAAAGCTTTTTTCAAGTTGTAATATTGTTGCTTTGGGACGACACGGTTGTTCTTAAATATATCATTTAATTTGCCTATTTAAAATTTTCCAAACCGGAATCATGATATTTCTAATGCCTCGTTCTCTACTTGCACCAAGTTACAACTTCAAAGAAACCAACCTTGTGTGCAGAAAATTTTTCAGATCTTGTCATTTATGTTCATTGCATGCAACTTACTTTTAATACTGGTTCAAGAATATATTTTTCGATATTATAGTTTATACTTCTGGCTGATGATTGGTGATATTAATATTTTTAATCATTTTTATTTAAGGAGTTGATAAAGGAACATGCGGCCAATTAGAAAAAATGTTAAAAAAGCCATTATTATATTTGGCATGTCGACATCGTGTGTATGAATTGATTTTAAGAAGCGTTGTCGAAGTTGTTTGGCCAGGAGTAAGTTCTCCTATTGTAGCAGTTTTTGTACGATTCCAAAATAATTAGAAAAACATAGACAAAACAAAATTTGAAACTGGTATTCAGGATTCAATAATAAATGAAAGAATTCACGAAAAAAAAAATGAAATAATAAGTTTTATTATTGATCGACTACAGGTATTTAAATTATAATCATTTTTTCTAATTATTAACATTTGTACATTATTTTTAAGAAGGTCATCGTTTTGGTTATTTTGGAGACTACTTTATGGTTTCGCAATAATAAACTCAAAGACAAAAACACCGACGATCATATACCAACTACAAAATATTCAATAACAATCGTAATTGTTTATCGAGCACTATTATTATCTTATCAAATTTTTCTTTTCATTGTCAAAATTCTCGTCTAAATTTTTTGGTCAAATGAACCTCTTTCAGAAATAGATTTGAAAATCAACAAATTTGAAAAATTATTTAGATTAATATTAGTTCTGATCGGGCTGAAAGGAAAACCTGTGAAAAAATTCTGTCTCATTTTTATTAGTAGAGAATTTAAGAGTTAAAATGCTTTATTTTATCTCGAAATAGCAGCTTTTAATAAAGTTACATCCTTTCAGAACTCACTATGAAAAATTGGAAATTATTTTACTCTCCTAATTTTCTGACTTAGTAGCGTTATTCGCATAGTACTTATTTAAAACCGGATCATAGTGTTTTATTCAAATTCTAAATGATAATTGCAGTTAATTGATTGATTAGTCACAAATCTTGATTCAGATCCTCAAAATTAAATTACAAATTCTATATTTTAGGAAAAGCATAATCGAGACGATTATAGAGAATTTTTAGAATTGGTGTTAATATTCTTATTTTATTTTGTTGAGGAAATTTTTTTTTTTATGAAAATTATTTTTATTCTGAGTAATTTTTTTTTCTAAAATTATAATTATAATTATTATTATTATTATTATTATTATTATTATTATTATTATTATTATTATTATTATTATTATTATTATTATTATTATTATCATTATATATTTTAATTATTGTTCAACTCTTTTGATAAATATTAATGAGGAATGTGTGAATAAATTACAAAAATGTCAGAATAAAGCGATGAGAATAATACTCAGAGTAAATAGATATACACCTATTAGATGTATGCTAGATGCACTATGTTTTCTGTCTGTTGAAGTAAGGATTAAATTTAATGTGTGTGTGTTTGTATATAAGATGAAAAATAATTTGTTACCAGGCTATTTGAATAGAATTGTTGTAGATAATGAACATAATTATAATACAAGATACAAAAATAGACTATTGGTACAAAGAACAAGAACTGTGAGTGCTCAAAAAACAATAAATATGCATGGTTTTTCATTATTTAACAAATTGAATATAGAGACAAAAAATGCAAGTAATTTAGTAATTTTTAAAAAATTATTAAGAGAAGAAATAAGAGAAGGAAAAATGTAAAAAAAAAATTGTAGACAGAACTCAGGTGTTGATCTGTGACAAAAGATCTAAGATATTTTATAATTTTTTTATTGTATGCTGTAGCTTGAAGCTAAATAAAGAAACTGTTGTTATTATTATTATTATTATTATTATTATTATTATTATTATTATTATTAAATGCTCAGGGGGGTTGTCCCCGCAGTCCGACTCTCCGAGGGCCCAGCCTGAGCTCCATCCATTACTGCTGGACCACTCCGCACAACAAGGCGGTTAGCGGCCACAGCAGGCCAAAGTCATTTCCCTAAGTAGACGGAGGGAACCTAATATTACAGCCTTCTGCATCCTGACAGCCAAGAACTCAGATTTTGACGTGCAAGCTGGAACTTTGGCAAGTGAGGATACAAAAGACTGTTTCATCCCTCCAAGGACGCCAACGATTAGGACGACTAGTTTGACACGGTAACCTGGGTAAAGTTTGCCAATTTCAAATAGGAGATCCTGATATATTTTTCTTTTGTGCTCTTCTTTGGCTGAGATGTTGTGTTCAGCCGGGGCCGAGAACTCAATGACATAAATGTCACGAGTGGCCTTGTCGAAGAGCACAATATCAGGTTTGTTGTGATCGATCCGCCGGGTTGTTGCAAATGGCATGTTCCAGTAAATTTTGCAACTGTCATTCTCAACAACCTGGGGAATATCTCCTGGTAGATAAGGCAGCACTGGTGTCATATCAATACCGTAGTAATGACGAAGATATTAGTACAGTACTCTCAGGGCAGCGTTGTGACGCTGGATATATGCACCTCTCGCCAGCACAGGACATGCCGACAAAAGGTGTATGAGCGTCTCCGGGTGTTGTTTACACATCCTACATGACGTGTCCAGAAGCTGCACCTGGAGCACCTTGCTACGGTATTCTAGAGTATTAATGACACCATCTTGGCAGGCAAATATGAACCCTTCAGTCTCGGACATCAGGCCAGCTGACTTTAAGAAGGAAAAGGTCAGCTGGGTGGACAAGCCATGATCACGCACGTGTTTGAAGTACACGCTGTGCATGGACTTGTCCATCAGTTCGCCTAGGAGTTGTTTTTCCTCGGCGTTCCTGATGACGCTCTTAAATTCTTCCTTTCGGAGTTCCATAAGAGCGTTTATCTCTCCAAGACCAAGGGTTCTTGCTGCATATATAGCTGCCTTATACAAGAACGACCCCTTATGCGCATTTTCATGTTTATGTACGATTTGCATAAGGTAGTCATCCTCGTCTGCAGTGAAATTGACAACCTCGAATGTTAAGCCCAGGACCAAACGATCATGCAGCCGCTCCAAACTCTGCAGACCTCTCCCACCGATGGACCGGGAGAGGTATAATCTGGCGACTGATGAATTGGGGTGCATGCTCCGATTCATATTGATAACCTTACGGGTTTCGATGTCGAGATCTCGTAAATCCTTTCGGGCCCATTTCAGGACACCGAAAGAGTATAGTAAGACTGGGACAGCGAGCATGTTAGTGGCGAAGACTTTATTTTTGCCGGAAAGTTCGGAGGAGCAAATTTTCCGGAGTCTCCTAACATACTCACTTCGGAGAGTTGCTCGGACTTTAGAGACCGCATGCATGCGGTGCTCTTCCATTCCTAGGTATCTATACAACTCTCCGGCGCCTAATTGTCTTAAGATGCTCCCATCTACTAACTCGACATCATCACCCGTATCAGAGCACTTACCCCTCGCCAGATGTATGACCGCACACTTGTCCAACCCAAAAGACATTCCGACATCTCGTGTGTACTCTGCTACGATGTTCAGGGCTGCCTGTAGATGATCTTCATTAGCACTATATAGCTTTAGATCATCCATGTAAAGCAGATGGGTGATCGAGTATTTTCGATCACCCGGAGGCCCCACAGAGTACCCATGGGTTTTACGGAGAGCAACAGATATAGGCAGCAGTGAGATGCAAAACAGCAGAGGGCTCAAGGAATCGCCTTGGAAGACCCCTCGTTTGTACTCTACAACTCCGGTTACGTGCAATTATTATTATTATTATTATTATTATTATAATTATAAATAACAGAAAATTTTTTACTAGAATCGTAAATTTACAAGCATGTATGGAAAACACACATTCCATGCTTGTAAAGAAGGACTTTCTTATAAACTCCGCCGTCCATCTTACGGCATGTAACAACTTGTTTTACTATATATATATATATATATATATATATATATATATATATATATATTAGGGTGCTTTTTTTTTGCGACTATTTTTTTTTTTTCGTTTCCATCCCGAAATTTTGTTGAAAATACACCCAAAAAATTCCCTGAGAGTTTGAGCTCTTAATATTAATATTAAGTACTCCTACACAGCGTGTGAAGATTTCCCATTTGAAATATACGAGAACTTTCATTTTTTTTTTTTAAATTTCTATAGCTCAGTGGCATTTCATAGCATCACTTTGACCATGGACGGGTTTTTTTCAGAATTGAATGCTCTACAAAAGTGTTTATTGTCGCGAAGCCGTAACTCATACTGGCGGGGTAGTACGGACCACCAAACCGAATTTTTTATAGAATTCTTGTTTTTTCACTCATTATCTCATAAACAACAAGACATACAGAAAAAATGTTAACGATAATTTTGTAGGAAATTCAATTCTCTACAAAAGAGGTCCTCAGCACCAAATCACTAAGATCGATATTTTCTGAGATATTAATCATTGAAGTTTACGTAGCATTGAATTTCCACAAAATGTTGAATCAAATCTTAAAAAATAATGATTTTTTTATTCGTATCATAATTATAATTAGTAATTACTTATTGATTAAGTTACAAATTTAACGTAAAAAATTTTTAATTGTATTTTTCTGAAGTTTTTTATTTTTAAATAAATTCCTCATTTAAATCACCCCATAATATTTGAATTTATCATTTAATAATTCAATTTCAATGAAATTCTAGATAAAAATATATTGTGTATGATCATTACGAATAATATAGGATGTTTCTTTGTTGCTGTGTATTGTGATACTGATTAATTGCGGTTTATTTTTCTTGCTCTGGTAGTACTACTGAGCTTTCACTTGACCTTGAATGCGTTCAACAAATTTCCCCTTTAATTGCAGCGCTTTCTTTGTTTTCGCGTACTAATCCCGCGAGAGTAAGAACAAAGCTTAGTGGGCATTGATCAGTGTGACGCCGTTGTATGTATACTTTGTTAAATTTGAGGTTAGGTCGACTTTAACCATCATTAAAATGAGTGAAAAAATTGGTAATAAAACTTGGAATTATTTAATTGGATTTGAAAGAAGCCAAATAAATAATAATAAGCTGCCTTCGTATCGTGACTTACTAAATTTTTTGATGTATAAACATCAGTCTTTAAAATTAACTATTCGAAATAGTGCTACTAGTGTTATTAACGATACTAATACTATTCGGGCTAGTTTCAAGATTCCAACTATACGTCCTCAGCACAGTCTTACGAAGTTGGAAAAATTTTATGCCGAATATATAAAAGTGAAGACACATCACAAGAGGGAAAAAAATCGAAAGCACAAAAACAGAATGTTGAAAAGTTTAACCAAAAACTAGATAAATTGTTCGATATTTCGAATTCCACAATGGTTAAGAATTTGCCAAAAGAGCAGCAACAATTTCTGAATGAGTGTCAAAAGGGAAAACCAATCTTCACTCGCCCGTTACTAATTTCTTGCCGGTGGAAACTTTTCAGAATAAATCTGACACTGAACAGGAGATAACAAATGAAGATAATGAGAATAATACAGACGAAATTGGTTAGTTTCTTCTCACATACAACTATAAATTATCAAGCTCAACAATCAATCATTTTTAATAATCGAAAACAATTTCTTATAATTTAGACTCATATTTTTCTACTTACTTGTAAAATTTAATTCGCATTAAAATTCTAATTTTCTTAACCTCATTTTCTGAAAATTGAATTCTATATAATTTTTCAATATTTTAAAATTTGTTTCTAGATTCATAACTTTTTTCTAATTATTAGTCTATCATTTTTGGTAAAATTTCTATCAAGTAAATCTGAATAAGTGAGATAAATCAAAATTTATTCAATTTTGACAAAAATTTTGACTTGAATAAAAAAAAATTTGTTTTCGATTTTTTTACAGTCGAAAATTCCCACGCTATTAAAAATTAAAGTTTCTGTAACCAATAAATTTAAAACACATATATATCATTTTGTCTTATTTTTATTGGGGAAAATTGACGGAAACTCAATTCAAAGAATATCTTTTGCTTCTGGATAACAGAAGCTGAATATAAAATTTGAAAAATATTTGAATCGATTGGGTTTATTTATTTAATTCTGAAAAATTGTTTTAGGCATGAAATTATCGCAACATTCGATGCCAGCAAGTTTTTGTAGTCTATCATCAAATTCCAGTGGGTTGAAACGAACATATTCTGATTTTGAGGATGAACTCCCTGTACCTCCTAAAAAGAAAAAAATCAATATTTTTTAAGATTTGATTCAACATTTTGTGGAAATTCAATGCTAGGTAAACTTCAATGATTAATATCTCAGAAAATATCGATCTTAGTAATTTGGTGCTGAGGACCTTTTTTGTAGAGAATTGAATTTCCTACAAAATTATTATTCACATTTTTTCTGTATGTCTTGTTGTTTATGAGATAATGAGTGAAAAAACAAGAATTCTATAAAAAATTCGGTTTGGCGGTCCGTACTACCCCGCCAGTATGTGTTACGACTTCGCGACAATGGACACTTTTGTAGAGCATTTAATTCTGAAAAAAACCCGTCCATGGTCAAAGCGATGCTATGAAATGCCACTGAGCTATAGAAATTTAAAAAAAAAAATGAAAGTTCTCGTATAATTCAAATGGGAAATCTTCACACGCTGTGTAGGAGTACTTAATATTAATATTAAGGGCTCAAACTTTCAGGGAATTTTTTTGGGTGTATTTCCAACAAAATTTCGGGATGGAAGCGAAAAAAAATAGTCGCAAAAAAGCACCCTAATATATATATATATATATATATATATATATATATATATATATATATATATATATATATTTTAATATGTTATTAAAACATACCGAAAAGTTTAAATTAGCTTCAATATATTAGTAAACTCAAGAATCTTAGCTAGTTATTTCAATATATTACTAAAGATCGTAAATTATAAATATCAATAATAAACGTTTCACTATAAATTCCACTATGATTAGAAAAATTAATCAATTTTTTAATGTTCATATTAATAACAAATAAGAAAAACATTCGTGCGCTGCACGCCATCAGCTGATTTTGAAATACAATTCTGTCAGTCTTAATAAATTTATTCTCTAAGCAATTGTTTTAATGCATTAAAATTTAAAGTTTTTAAGCAGTCAATAAATCTAAAAATATAAATTTAATTGTGGTAATTTATTTATAACCTTTAAGTTAAGTAATGAACACCTAATTTATGACTGATATTTAATAATATTGATCGTGAGATGACGCAGGAACTATACTAAGTTCAGTATAGTAGAATTCGAAATTGACTTAATACTATAAGATTAAATAAAAAAGCATGGTATTAATTAAAGAATTTTTTTATTTAGATAGTTCTACTATTACTATTTACATCGAGAGTAGAATTAATAAATTTGAATTTATTATATTTTCCACCATGATAACGCATCAATAAGTGGTTTGATTCTGATAAATCATTTAACATCTCCATGAAACCATCACCCTTTAATAATACTGCTGCTCTAGCCGGTAAATAGATGGTGAACCCATCCTCGATATTTGCAACAATCCTCGGCCCATATTGTGTTGAGACTTCAAGTATGATTTTCATGTATGTCAAATCACTGAAGTTTTAACCCTTTGATTTTGTACTCCCGATTAAACTCCCGATTCATCTCATTCATTTTCTTGACAGGTAGGATTCCTACCAAACAATTAACCTCATTCAGCTCGAAAAGATCCATGGTTGAGAGCTGTAAAATATTTAAGAATTAATTAGTTGATGAATTAAAATTAATAAGTTGATTAATTAAAGTTAATTAATAAGACAATTAAAAATCAATTAATGATTACTTACACTTGAGAGTAATAGATAGCACTCGTACTTCAATAAAACTTGCAGTCACCAAGAGTTCGTACTTCACTGGAGACGTGTACTTCGTTTTTGGGAAGTATGCTCTCGGCGAGCTACTTTTTTAAGTAGAAGATACTCCGCAGTTACCCCCACTCCTCTACCTCAAAACCGGTTTGATGACGCCATCTACTGCGCAGTTAGAAATAAAACAAAGAAAACTGCGCAGTTACGTGACCTTGAATAGGTTCAAACCTGTCTGATGACGTCATCTACTACGTAGTTAGGAAATTCTAGAATGGTATGAGTCATCTGATTCATAGAAATTTCCCCCACCTCTTTCACAAAACAAGTCTAAACCTGTTTGATGACGTCATCTACTGCGCAGTTAGGAATAGAACAAAGAAAAAGGCGCAGTTACGCGACCTTGAACAGGTTCAAACCTGTCGGATGACGTCATCTACTACGCAGTTAGAAAATTCTAGAACAGAATGAGTCATCTACTACGCAATTAGAAATAAAACAAAGAGAACTACGCAGTTACCGTAACCTTGAACAGGTTCAGACCTGTTGGATGACGTCATCTACTACACAGTTAGAAGTAATGCAAGCTACCACCAGATGGCACTGCGTAAATTCTTCTCGCAAGTAGTTGTCATATTTCTATTTTAAATATATAAAACATGGATATATCATACTACAAATGCATAATCCTGAACTATTGATCTGTTATGGCCGAGCCGAAGGCAGGTTAATAGTTGAGGATGCTTTTTTTAACCTCAAAATGTTGAACTCAAATTCGAGATGACGAAAATCACATCTAAATGGCGGGAAAATGATGGATTTCCGGCTCAAAATGGCGAACTCCAATTCAAAATGGTAGAAATAAGATTCAAAATGGCGAATTTCAGACTTGAAATATCGGTCACCAGATGGGAGATAGCAGCTACCGGATGGTGGATAGCAGCCACCAGATGGCGGATAGTTATATTTGAAAAATCGCAGGAAAATGGCGAATAGTAAGATTCAAAAAATGGTGACAGAATTCACCACTAGCGCCACCTATGAAAACTCTGAACCATATCCAAAAATATCGGTAAAACAGGATGTAATAACTACAGTTGGTAACAGCCACTGTCGGTAAAACAGATTAGACATACCAGCGGTCGGGTGACAGCATAAAAATGACGGAAATCAGATTCAAAATGACGACCTCAAATTCAAAATGGCGGAAATCAAATTCAAAATGGTGGATTCACAATTCGAAATGGCAGATAGCAGCCTCCAGATGGTAGATGGCATATAGCAACCACCAGATGGCGGATTTCAGATTGAGATAGCAGATCCACGATTCAAAATGGCGGATAGTAATATTAAAAAAATGACGGTAAAATGGCGAATAGTACGATTTAAAAATGGCGGGTAAATGGTGAATAGTAAGATTTAAAGAATGGCGGCAGAATTCACCACCAGCACTACCTATAAAAAACCCTCCACCATATCCACATCGGTAAAAACAGGTCGGTAAAACAGGCCGTCCATATATGTGGATAGTAACTTAGCATGTACACGAAGCCACAAATCTGTTTTACTGACGGAGTCGGGCCCCCCCTCTGACACACTAATTAAGATTTTCGGTTCGATCAGTTTTTGTTTAAAAGTATATCATAGAATTTGAAAAACTGCGTGAAATAGTGCTAACCACGTAAAAATTAAATTCACTCATTTCGAAATTATTGCAGTTTGAAAATTAAAAAAATACTGTTATATTAAACTTCTATTAGACTTATGAGCTCGAAGAGCTCAAAAACTTAGATCAGCTAACTCTATGAGCTCGGGGAGCTCGAAATAGCATATAACTTATATTTTTGAGCTCGAAGAGCTCAAAGGCTTCATAAGTACAATTTTAAGCGTTTAGGTATGGAATTAGCGGGACGTTGCAGGGATGGCCTTGCAATAACTTTTGAATGAATAATCTGATTTCCACGCAGTTGGTGGCATTAGATGAAGTTTCTTAAGTCTCATAAAGAATCTTTAAGTTTAAATTGATCAAATTAGGAATTTCGAAGTAATTCCAAAAAAATACTTTTTTCGGTTTTCTTTCGACAACGATAACTCACGAACGAATCAACCGATTTCGACCAGACTGGCGGAGATCGGCGTGGTTTTTTGATGTTAATAGCTGGTTTATTTATGAAATCGATTAGTGAAGCCGTTTAAAAGTTATCCCAAAAAAACCACAATTGAAATAATTATTTTTGTAGTGTTTTTGAGATGTCCCAAAATCTACCGGTCTGCACTTCGAGATTATCTTGCATGGCTGACGCTTTATGTACAGGTAGCTTCATTAACCAAATACAAAAAAAGAAACAGGCATTACCAATGTTCCCACATACGAGAGAAGAAACAAATTCATTAGTCTATTCTGTTGCCAAAGCATTAGCGACATGAAAATCAAGTATTTATTCTTACAACAGAAACAAATATTTCATTATAAATATATACCACCAAACCCATGCAACGAATAGAATATTAACAAGGGGCTTTTATAAGTCAGTACACGCTAGAAAAGAATTCAGGCAAAACAAGATGAAGACCGGAATACCCTATGTCTATGTCGGATTAATACTGGAAGTCACATAAGATATTATCTCCTATCAACTTTTAAAAACATGCAAAAAACATAAACTGTTTGAAGCATTTGACAAGATACACTTAGAATACCCACTTTCAGGAAATAATTGAAGAGACGAGCGTTTTTCTTAGTTCCAATTTAACAAAGTTCTTCAACTTTTAACAATGAAAGGTGCTCTAGCTCTTTTGAATTTTTTTTGTGCTCATCTCTTAACAGTACCCAAAATTCGTTTTTTTTTATATTGCTTGCATTGACAAGGAATCCTTGTTAACATTTAATGAAAGTTTTGTACAGCCGGTCGTACGACATTTTTGTATCAGCACTCTTGCTGAGCACAAACTTGTCAACTTGCTTGACAACTTCACTGAACTACAAGCTGTCTGTTTTCAGCTGATGTCTCGGCATATGTGCGTCAGCGCCACCGTAAGTTTAAAAAGCGCTAAACATTGTGCGCTATATTCGAATATAGGTCGAAAAAATACGGGATTTCTCTCAGTGAAATCGACAACGTGACAAAAACCTGAATGACCCCCCCACTCGCTCCTGTGACTGACCATAGTATTTAAAAGACTCTGCCCCCCCCCCCCTAAACGGGTCACAAAGTATGGGTACGTTCTTTAAGTTATAACTACTTAATTAAAATTTATATTTGGTTGTCTCAAATAATTTTTCTCACGCAATCAAGCTTCGGTCAACTAATTTTCACGCGAGAGTGACTCGGTCACGGCGAATCTAACAAGGGCAATCAAATAGAGAGAAATAAAATATTAAAACTAAATCTCAACAGAAAATTTTCAGCAACAGATGGCGCTAATAGCGGCCTGTTACAACTTAAATAAAAGCCAGTCCCATGGCTAAGCGGTACAACGCTTGTCATGCTTGCTTGGGACTGGTGAGGCGTGGGTTCGAATCCCGGTGTGAGCTGAAATTTAATTTTCAGTGAACATCGGTGCTCGTAACTTACGCCGGGCTGTACAGGTTTGGGTTTTTCGATGGTTTCCCCAAGCCCTGTGCTACCGGTGGGGCACAGGCAAATGCGTGCAGTTTCCCCAAAGTCGGCCCATCACCGCATTACTCTTCAGGCTGAAAAAGTATGTAATACTGCCAAACTTATTCTGCCAAACTTAATGTACCGATCAGCCTGGAGTCCCCCTCCGGTCTCGGCCGGACCCCCATCGAGACAGAAGTCTGAAAAGCGGGGTTAAAAAAAAAACTTAAAAAAAAAATATAACACAAAATTTGGCTGATCCTTTCAGCCAGTTGTTCTGGCGTCCAGTAAGTGGCAGACTCTGGCAGCGCTTTAATCAGCAGCTGAGCCTGGGAGAAGATGCCGCGGGGGTCCAAATTTAAATTCTCGCGACAAGGTTACTGAGTTATAAAGAGACACCAGTACAAATTCAATAAAAGCATCTTCCATAGGTTAGAGTAAATCACATCTTCTAATTTAAAAATTTTCTTTAATCATTATTTGAATTCTCAATCAATTTCATTTTTTTTATTACATTACATCCGAAGTGATGTTATATTCGCGAAAGAAATAATGGTCCAGGGTAAATCGTAGGTGGCGTCATACGTTGTAAGGTGGACTTAGCTCCGAATTAAACCTAACCTTTGCCGCACACTGCTCCGCTTATTACTAACTTACTGAAAAATAGAGCTAAATAGTCGTAAGTTACAGGTATTTAATGATACAGATCAAAGTAAATTTAATACTCGCATTTCAACCTTAACAATAGACTACCTGATTTACAATAGGTACTACTACAACTTCGTCGTGCTTTAACGTTGTCTAGAGGTGGTCGACTCTTGTGACTGCAGTTAGGCCGTATACAGTAGACCAGGAACAGACGAAATAGATCAAGGTGATTGATAGACTAAATATCTTCCTTAATAGTTGAATTTATAAATCTTATGTAAAAAATTTTTCTTTACATATTTATTAGTTTGAAAAAATTGAGTATGATTTCATTGCATTTTGTAATGATTGTAAAAGATAATTCGAGTGTGATCATTAAGTGTCTCGTTTGACTCTTGCAAGAGGCCCGGGGAAATTCCCGTAATTAGTCTGGGGCCCAGGTACATTAAAGAGATTAAATAGATGAATGGGAGTTTTGTTATACGTAAGCAAACTCACTTGTACTTAAAATAAGAAATACTTAAGAAATAACAAAGAATATTAAAGAAAAATATTTATTTTAAACAAAAAAATTTTAAAGTAACTCAATTGCAGAATTTGAGTGTTGAGACAAATATCTAAATAAATTTTTATAATGTTCTTTAAAATAATTTTTAGATGATAAAAATTAAATATTCAATAACAAATGAACTTTACGAATATGAAACAAATAGAAGAAATAGAACTTGATAGTTAAACATTTCATAATAAACAAATATTAAACAATAAAATTCTAAAATAATACAACAAATTTATAAAATGATAAAAACAGAAATATTTCTACAAATAAATAATTAAATTCAAAAAACATAAGCGATGCTAGATTTAAGTACATATTTATTCATACGATTTAAATAAATAAATTAATGTTAAACAGTACAAATGTATGTTTTTGTCTATGCGTACATGCGCTTACGTATACACTGGGGTGATTAAGAAGAAAACAAAATTTTTTTTTCTTCCTAACAGGCTTAAAAGTTTCTTTTGGGTGTCAAAAAATTACTGTGAAAAGATGAGCCCTTAACATTAATATTAAGATTGTCCACATCACATTTTTTTAATTCCCATAGGAATAACATGGGAAAAATTATTTTTGCTTCGTCTGATTTTTATTACTAGCCCGTCGTGAGTCATAAAGAATATTCTTCCACGTTTTTTTTTGTAGAAAATTGAACGCTCTACAAAAAAGATCTCTTATGATTTTTTCTGAAACCTAACGAATTAAAAGTTATTCGAGATCAAAGTTCAATTTATCGCAAATTTGACTGTTTTTAATGGATTACAGTTAGTTTAATGATCTTAGTGGGAATAGTTATCAAAAATTTTGTGTTTTTCTCGAATTTAGTCTTCTAGAAAATTTATTAATAATTTTATGCAATAAAAAGGCCAGTGAAACTCTTTGAGGAAATTTTTAGCATCAGTGAACTTCAAAATCGTAGTTCATAATTTTTTTTTTAACCTAAAAGCAAAATATTTTCTTTTAGTCCTCTGAAATACGTACGTGAAGTAAAAATGAAACGATGATATACTTTACATATGCCTATAACTTGTTTTAAAATTATTTATTCTTAAATCTGATCTAAATTATTATTATTGAAGATTTTTCCCTAAACAGTCAGAGTCACTTTGCCGGTGCTCTCGAACTACTTGTAACAAATACTGTAGCTGATATTCATCTTTAGTGAGGTAATTATTATATTCTTCAATTAATGCAATTCCTCTCTCAGTTACGTCATTTGTTACTTTTAATGTTTTAAAAAATTTAGCATATTCTGTATATCTATCATCATCAGATCAAGATAATATAACCTTTTTTAAAAAATCGCTCGGCAAATCAAATTTTCTAAACAAATCTAATCATTTTTGTGATACGAAATCACTTAAATCTTTTTGTAAAAATAATTCTAACTCATTTCGAGCACTTGATATCGCTGATTCGTCGTTGTAAAAGCTGGTCGAGAATGAATTGCTTCAATCATCTTCATTTTTATTTCTACAAAAACATTGGTATCAAATGAAGACATTGCAGCTAATTCCTCATTTAAGTACCACAAGTGGTCACTTGTTTTGTCATAAGCTTTTTGTGCAACTGCCGGATCAACATTATCATAGGAAATCGATTTTTTTTTAATTCTAAATTATTATTTGGTGCCAGGATAGCAGATGTCGACGTATACCACGTTTTGATCTAGAATACGATCACAAAAATACAAACTTCTCATAAACTCTTTGTTTCGCGGGGTAAAAGAAAGAATTGATCTCGTAACATGAAAATTTTTAAGCTGTAGATCGCTTTCGACATCCATCGCGTATGATGCATGGCATCAGGACGCTTAAAAATAAATGTTTCTGCTGACCAGCTATCAAGAAAAGCTAGTGATAGTAGTAACAATTCTCAATAATCGTCCCGGGGTTGAGATATCTAAGAAAAAACGTTAATAAATTATGTTAGAATGAATAGTTTTGAGCATACCAATAGAGTCAAGTAAACAATTTTTACCTATAAATAATCGTTAATAAATGTGACAATTTCATCACGTTCATTGGTTAAGATGTTTGCGCAGTTTCATCGTCCATTCCACTTTTATATTTTGACTGATCAAGTTTGTCCCAAGAGTTTTTAAAACGACCAAATATCGATATATTAGGACCAGATATCGTATTCCAATATACTTCAAAAACTCCCCGCAAAATAATTTCCATTATGTGATGGCAGCATGGGAGCCACATTAACTTCCGGTTTAACTCTTTTTCAATCAAGGCACGTGTACATTTGTGAATACCAACAAGTGAAAAAACAATTTAAATGATCAAATAAGATTCAATATGAAAATTTTAAAGTAATTTATCTATTGAATAAACTTTACCAGTATTGGCGTGTCGAAACACATCACTTTTACGTACAGAGCAACGTTCCATAGGTTCAAAGTAGAAATAACAGCAGAAGCCTGTTGATGTGATATCCCACTTTCAGCTTTTGGAACTGCAAGAAGCTGATCAACTCCAGCAACGTATAGAAGAATAGCAATACGATCAAAAGATTTATTGTCAGAAATATCGCATACAACTTAACCGTCCCAATGCACAACAAAACGGTCTTCTGTACGGAATTCTTTTTTTTTAAATCTTCTGCGATGTTTGTTCTGAATTTAACACGCTCACGATGAAGTGTACTATAACTAAGATTGACAGAAATATCAATTCCCAAACTCTTATACGCAGCAGCTAATATAGAAAGAGCGTTTCTATTACTAACTTTTCCTTGATCGAGTGCTCCAGCGAATTCGGGTGTAATGATATTCATTTTCTTTGGTTGCCTAATCGGAATTTTAAAATCAGTTACTGGGTTCGACGTTTGACTAGACGTAGTTGCTGATAAGTCAGATTAAACTATTCCAGATTTTTGAGCGGCTAATAACAAATTACTTTCAACCTCACCTACATCTAAAAATGAAAATATTAATTCATATCAAACTATTAAATATTTTAAATTAAAACAGCTTTAAAAAATGTAATAAACCTACCACCACAATTAACAATCATATCTTCATGGATTTCTTTTGATTTTAAAATATTGTCAATTAATCCAAATCGACTTTTTGATCTTTGACCGGCCAGGAATAACTTTTGATCGTCGTTAATAAATTTAGCAATGTCGAATAAATTTTTCAATTTTTGACCAAAATTTGACTCCTTCTGCTTCTGAGTCTTTGATCGTCTACACTTGGAACTTTTTTGTGAATTTTTCACTTGGCCTAAGAAGTTAGAAAGTTTATTGACTGCATAATCTTTTCCACACTTTGGGATTTCCGCTTGTGACCACTTTTCTCAAACATTATCAATGGTAATTGAAAGACTCTCCATTCGTTGTAATTTGAAATTTGGTTTGTAATGGAGGTATACCGACATAGCCTCTTGTACAGAAGGAAGTTTACGCCCGACAAAGTCTTCAGTTGGATTATGACCAACAACACAACTTAAATAATCTATGGTTAAAGAATAACTCTTATCATAAAATAATAAGATATAAACACAAAATTATTAAGTAACTACCAGTATTTGATGAAACTAAAAATCCAAAAAAAAAAACAATCCACTGAGAAACACCAATATCAATTTTCACAAGTATCAAAAAATTAAATTACTTGATCGACAACTACACCGAGTAGAAAAATAGTTGTATTACTGATAAAGTCGAAAAGTTTTCTTTTTTATCGGTCATTTGATAACGATAAGACGATTGTGATCTACTATAATTTTGAAAATTGAGATTAATAATGATCAATTTTAAAACATAAACAAAAAGTATTAGAAAATTAGAAAAAAAAAAATTAGGAAACGGTTGACCCTGAAGGCCATCCCTGCAACTTCCCGCCAATTCTATACCTAAACGCTTGAAATTGCACTTATGAGGTTTTAGAGCTCTTCGAGCTCATAAATACAATTTGTGTATTATTTTGAGCTCTCCAAGCTCGAAAAAATAGCTTTTGTATGCTTTTGAACTCTTCGAGCTCAAAAGTTTGATAGAAAGTTGATAAAACACTATTTTTTTAATTTTCAAATCGCAATAACTTTTGAATGAATGAACCAATTTTCACGCGGTTAGTAGCATTCGACGTAGTTTTTTAAGCTTCATGAAAAATCTTAAAGTTTATATTGACGGAGTGAAAAACTTCGGAGTAATTCCAAAATAACACTTTTTTCGGTTTTCTTTCGTCAACGATAACTCACGAACGAATCAACCGATTTTGACCGGACTGGTGGCGATCGACGTGGTTTTTTTATGTTAAGAGCTAATTAGTTTTTTAAATTGATCAGTAAAGCCGTTTAAAAGTTATTAAAAAAAAAACCACTTTAAAAAAAAATTTTTTTTGTAGTTTTTTTGCGATTTCTCAAAATCTACCGGTCCGAATTGTTCCAAAGTATATATTAAATCTAAGTTTGGTCAAGCCCTTTCGAATTGCACCAACCGCGATCAAATCGGTCGAGCCGTTCAAAAGTTATAAGAGGTTTACATACATCCACATACACACACACACACACACACACACACACACACACACACACACACACACACACGCACGCACGCACACACACAACCACACACACACACGCACACACACACACACACGCACACACACACCCTTCGGAAGAAGCCAAACTCCCACCGGGCGCGTCCCCAGGTGGCGGATAGGGGGGGTCCTAACCGGTCGTAAGATCGGTGGATTGGGGCAAAATAAAATAGCCCTCGCGGACCAAATCAGCCATCAGAGCTGAAGAGTAACAGCCACCGTCCGTGTATCCTTGTGGGTCGGAGAAATCTCGCTGTTCTTCGGAGCAGAGGGTAAGAGCGAAATAAAATAGCTTTCCTGGTAAAAAACGAAAACTCCCCTTTCGGCAGGAAGGGTTGGTCATACCATCTGACCTAGGGTCACGTACGCAAGCGGATACGGTGACGTTGCTCGAAAGAGATGTGCGAAATGATCCTTATAGCGCGGTGTACGTGGTAACTCCCGGCATCTACGTGCCGCGCCCACGGGAGCAAGAGGAAGCCGATGAAGGAAGCAGGTGCAGGGTTGAAGCGGTTGAGATTTTCCGCTTCAATGACTGAAAGCTCTTATAGTAATGGAGGTAGCTGTAAGAGTGATCACCCCTCCACTTCCGGAGGCATCGCGTTCGGAGACGACCTTTTGCTTTGGAGTATCACTCAAAATCATGGAAGAAACGAAAAAACAAGAAAAGGACAGGAGTATTAGTGAGCCTCACGCCCAAGAAGCAGCGATTACAGTAAGCGCTGAGATGAAGCGGACGCAAGCGCTGGAACGCCTCGAAAAGCTGACCAGCGAACTGCATGAGTTTGTCCAATCAAAGGTCAATATCGATAAAGAGGTAAAGGCCAAGGCAACCGGGGTAGTTAACGCCCTTCGAAGGTTTAAAAAACTGGACGAAGAATGGCAGTCACCTCGACGACTCACTCCTCGTCTTACGCCGGAGAAGAGCAGTCAACTTAGTGTGGAGATCGAAGAATCAATGGACACTGGAGGCGATGGTGACGGTGAATCTGATGCTAAAGACGAAGTTCATACCTCCAACAAGTCTAACAAGAGGAAGAACCGAAACTCCCCAGATGGAATAGATGGGCGATTGACGAAGAGAAAGGACTTGAAACCAAGTCCTCCGAAAAACGTGATGAAGCAGAACGCCGAAAAAAAAGACGCGACTGATTGGAAAGATGTCCACACAAGGAAAGAGAAACGGAGGCTAGCCAAAAAACAGCTTCCAAAGGAGCCTTCAAAGAAGCCCAGGCCGGAGACTAAGCGCAAACAACCGCTCAAATGGATCAGACCTGACGCACTGATCATCCGCCCGGCCGAGAAAGCAAAGTAAGCCGAGATTCTGCGTCGCGTGAAGAAGGACGTCCCTGATGAGCAGGTTCGCACAACGGTGGACAAGATTAACAAGACCAGAAGCGGGGACTTGCTGATTATGATTTCGCGGAAGAGCGTGGACAAAGGCCAAGGCCTGCAACAGACCATCGCAAACATTCTTAAGAAGGAGGCCAAAGTGATCTGCAAACGGCCACAAGAAGACATCGAGATCCGAGACCTAGATGACACCACAACAAAGAAGGATATTCAGGCTACCCTGCATACGGTAACCAAGGAGCTCTGCGAAATACCACCAGAGACAATCAAGATCCACAAAGCCTACAGAGGTACCCAAACCGCTGTCGTGACACTACCAGCTGCAGCAGCTCAGAAGATATTAGAAGGAAGCGGTAAAATCCAAATTGGCTGGGTCAACTGCCGAATTAGAGCCACGAGGAAACCTACCCAATGTTACAAATGCTGGCATTTCGGGCACCACGGATCCCAGTGCAGAAGCAAGACAGATCGATCTAAGCTATGCATCAGATGCGTCCAAGAAGGACACAAGATGCGGACTGTAAAAACCCAGCGAAATGTGTATTATACGCGGAAAATAAGAGCGCAGAGAACGCTGCCCATCACACCGGCACATACAGGTGCCCGGCATACAAAGAGGCACTCCAGAGAATGACAAGCAAGCAAACATGAGGATATTACAGCTTAACCTCAATCACTGTGAGGCCGTGCATGACCTGCTCGTGCAGACCGTGCGTGAATTAGAGCTTGATTTAGTAATAATAGCAGAGCCATACAGACACCTGAATAACCAACCTTGGGAAACTGACAGCACCACCAAGGCTGTCATCTGGTCTTGTGGCAAACTTCCCTTCCAGAGCATAGTGAGCAATGATAGCATCGGCTTTGTAGCAGCGTCTATTAACGACATCCGTTTTTATAGTTGCTATGCACCACCTAGCCCTTCCATTGCCGACTTTACTGACTTCCTGGATCGACTGACCGAAGACGCAAAACAATACTACCCAGTAGCTATAGCAGGGGACTTCAATTCCTGGGCGGTAGACTGGGGCAGCAAGCAGACTAATGCGCGAGGCAAGGCACTACGTGAAGCAATGGCCTCACTGGACGTGGTCCTTCTCAACATCGGTGAGACACTAACATATACCAAGCGAGAGGCTAGTTCGATAATAGACCTCACATTCGTCAGCAGCAGCTTATTGAAAGGAAACTATTCTTGGGAAGTCTTAAACACCTACACCGCCAGCGACCACAATGCAATACTTTGGGAAATATCGACTGGCCGGAGCCCTCAAAGAGCAACTAGACAAACTAATGCAGCTGGATGGAAAGTGAAAGACTTTGACTCAGAAGCTTTGGTAGTAGCCTTAGACAGTGACTCGACCATCATCACAGGAAATACTGTCGAGAAGACGAAGGACTTAATGACGAGAATTGCCCAGGCGTGCGACACCTGCATGCCCCGTAAGCGTGGCATCAATAAAATACCATCGGTGCACTGGTGGAATGATCAGATTAACGCCCTTCGCACAGCCTGTCACAAAAAGAGAAGATTATCACAGCGTGGCCACCGACAACCTAACTCTGCGGAGCTGGTCGCAGAATACAAAAAGGCCCGTCGAGAACTGAACAAGGCCATCAAAGATAGCAAAAGACGCTGTTGGAAGGAACTCGTCGATGAGGTAGAAAAGGATCCATGGGGCAGACCGTATAGGGTGGTCATGACCCACCTGAAGCGCCAGCCAATGCCATCACATACGTGTCCACAGCTCCTGGAAAGAATAGTTTCTACGCTGTTTCCTCAACAAAGTAAGTACGGCTATTCTTCATTGCCAGTAAATCGAGAAGACATTCCACCTGTCACAGAAGAGGAACTGATGGAGGCGTGCAACCGAGTAGGGAATAATAAGGCGCCGGGATTGGATGGAATCCCGAATATTGCATTAAAAACAGCTATTAAAGCAGCGCCAAATCTATTCTTAGATACCTACGATTCGTGCCTCTAAGAAGGAATTTTTCCTAGAAGATGGAAACAGCAAAGACTTGTACTTCTTCCTAAAGGAAAGAAGCCACCGGACGAGCGATCATCCTACCGACCACTCTGCATGCTGGATACAGCGGGTAAGATATTAGAGCGTATAATGCACCAACGAATAGAAGCAGCTGTTGATCCACTCCTAGCAGAAGGCCAGTATGGTTTCCGGAAAGGACGATTAACGCTGGATGCGATCAACCTGGTGGTCGATACAGCTAAGGAGGCAATCGCTGGAATAAGATGGGAACGTGGCAGAAAGAATTATTGTTTGGTGGCTGCATTGGACATCAAAAATGCCTTCAATTCCGTTAACTGGGACTGCATCATGCGAGCTCTCGAAGATAAAGAAGTGCCAGGATACCTGAGCAGAATAGTAGCAAACTACTTTACAGACAGAGTCCTCAAATATGACACGAAAAACGGTCTAAGGGAGTACGAAATAACCGGAGGAGTGCCACAGGGCTCGGTTTTGGGTCCTTTGCTGCGGAACATCATGTATGATGGTCTCCTGAGAGTTTCATTACCATCGGAGGTGAAACTTGTTGCATATGCCGATGATGTAGCGGTAGTGATTGTCGCAAAACACTTGGAAGAGATCAATCTGGCTTTCGATAAAACATCAAGCTGAATGTCGGTGAGCAGGAGCATTTATCCGATATCTGGGGGTGACGCTGGATGCCCAACTGAACTTTAAGCAACAGGTCGAACACGTAAGTGCTAAAACATCAGCGGTGGTAACTAGTTTATCAAGACTGATGCCCGAATGTTGGAGGCCCGAAGCAGAGCAGGAGACTATTGCTGTCGTCAGTAGTCACATCAGTGCTCACATATGGAATATCCGTTCGGGCAGATGCGCTGGAGACCCAAGAATCATGGAGGAAAG
Organism: Cotesia glomerata; assembly: GCF_020080835.1. Taxonomy (NCBI): domain Eukaryota; kingdom Metazoa; phylum Arthropoda; class Insecta; order Hymenoptera; family Braconidae; genus Cotesia; species Cotesia glomerata. Next base: position 13,797,947 of record NC_058163.1, read on the forward strand.
CCGGACCGGTCTACCGATTAAGTGCACTGAGAGTTGCAAGCGCCTTCCGCACAATATCCGAGGAGGCAGTGTGCGTCATTTCTGGAACTCTGCCTCTTAAAGTCCTAGCTGAGGAAAGACGGAACCTATACCACCGAAAGAGGTCATCTACACTGAGCGCTGAAGAACTGAGAACTGAAGAGCGACAACATAGTATAGCAAGATGGCAATAACTATGGGATGCTGCGGAGAAGGGAAGATGGACCCATCGACATACCAAGGATTGACGTTTGGCTTAACCGGAATCACGGCGAGGCCAACTACTATCTGACCTAGATGTTGTCAGGACACGGCTGTTTCCGGGAGTACCTTCATCGCTTTAAGCACGATAATTCCCCACAGTGTCCGTCTTGCCCAAGAGTTGCTGAAAATGCGGAGCACGTTTTCTTTGAGTGCCCTCGTTTTAACCCACAGCGTGATGAGTTAGAGAAGATCCTGAAGAAAAAAATCACACCAGAGTCAATAGTAGAAGAAATGCTGTCATCCGAAGTTGCCTGGAACGCCACAAGCACCTTTACCACCGAAGTGCTTACAGAGCTGCGTTCCATTGAAAGAAAAAGGGCAAATGACAGAAACTAGAAGGAAAGAAAAATAACACCTTAGCCACCAGAAGGAATAGCGGTAGCTGGATCCTCCCCTCACGAAGTAATGCCTGACGGCGGTTTCCATGAGGGATTAGAAGAAAGAAGAAAAGGGGTTTAGGGTTTAGTGGGTAAGGGCGTTAGCGTCGAGTTGTAGTATGACGCTGCGTCGAGTCGCCACATATCCAGGCCGAACAGCTATGCCTGGAATCTGTAAAAGGGATTACCCCCCTAAGTTAAAAAAAAAAAAAAAAACACATACACACAGACGTACGGACATCATCGTGAAAATAGTCAGGAAAGCTTCCTAAGACCTCAAAACGTCGAGATCCGATGAAAACTCGATTTTCGAAAAACGGGGTAAAACCAATAACTTCCCGATTTTTGAAAATTTTCAATTTTCTTAGATACGACACGAAGAATGGTCCAAAAGAGTATGATATTGCCGAAGGTGTACCCCAGGGTTCCGTTCTGGCTCCACTTCTGTGGAATGTCATGTATGATGGCCTGCTGAGACTGACTCTTCCAAGAAGTGTCAAGCTTGTTGCATATGAAGATGATGTAGCTGTCGTAATCGTTGCTAAACACCTAGATGAGATAAACCACATGTTCGGTATCACCTTTGAGAAAGTTAACCGGTGGATGGACTCAATGAATCTACAACTGGCTAAACAGAAGACTGAAGCTGTGCTTATTACCAGCAAAAAAGTGATAGAGACCATAAAGCTGAAAGTCGGAGAACAAGAAATCACATCACAACCATATATCCGATATCTGGGAGTGATGCTTGATGCCCAACTCAACTTTAAGCAGCAAGTCGAACACGTGAGTACAAAAGCATCAGCAGTGGTAGGCTTAGTTTAAGGTTTAGTGGGTAGGGGTGCTAGCATCGAGTTTTAGTATGACACTGCGTCGAGTCGCCACATATCCAGGCCAAAAGGATTCCCCCCCCCCTTAAAAAAAAAAAAAAAAAAACACACACACACTCACACATACATACATATATACATACATACATACATACAGACATACAGACACCATCGCGGGAATAGTCAGGGAAGCTTCCTAGGACCTCGAAACTTCGAGATTCGATGAAAACTCGATTTTCGTAAAACGGGGTAAAAACAATAATTTCCCAATTTTTGAAAATCTTCGATTTTCTTAGCGGGAAGTTAAAAATTAGAAAAACGGTTGAACCTGAAGGCCATCCAAGCAACTTCCCGCTAATTCCATACCTAGGCGCTTAAAATTGCACTTATGACGTTTTTGAGCTCTTCGAGCTCAAAAATACAATTTATGTATTATTTTGAGCTCTCCAAGCTTGGAGAGATAGCTTTGCTATGCTTTTGAACTCTTCGAGCTCAAATGTCTTATCATAATTTTATGAAACACGATTTTTCTAATTTTCAAACTGCTGTAACTTTTTAATAAATCAACCGATTTACACGCAGTAGGCGGCGATCGATGTTGTTTTTTGAGCTCTGTAAATGATTTTGAACAAAAAATTGATTTGATGAAAAATTTCGGAATTATTACAAAAAAACACTTTTTTCGATTTTTTTCGACAACGATATCTCACGAACGCATCAACCGATTCTGACGCTCTATGTGGCGATCGATGCGGGATTTCAAGGTTAAGAGCTGATCAGTTTTTGAAGATGATCGGTTCAGCCAATTCGGAGATATTCGAGAAAATTAAAAAAAAAAAAAAAACTTTTTTTGAGACTTTTTTTGAAATTTCTCGAAATCTACTGGTCCGAATCGGTTCCAACTTACAGGAAATCTGAGTTACGAGAGGTTTACACACACACACACACACACATACACACTCGGGGCAGAAGAGATACTGCCACCGGGCGCGTCTCCCCGAGCGGATGGGAGAACGCTCGCTGTCCTTGGATGACACTTAATCTCTTAGTTGATGAGGTACAGCGGGTAGGAGCCAAGCAAAATAACCAAACAAAATACGCTCCCGTGGACAAAACTCCCCTTTAATGGGTTGGTCGCACTAACTGACCTAACAAGACGATCGTTCTCTGCTGTGACCCACTGGGAGTGACCGGAACCTGTATCGTAGTTTCCGACGATGCAGGCCACGGCTGATGTGAGCTTGCTCTACCGAGGTGTAAGTTGCAGCAATGGATCAGGAGCCAGCCACTTCGGGCCTTGATCAGGAAGTACGCAGTGAGTGTTAGAGATCGGAATCTTCACCGCTCCGAGCGAGTCTAGTCCGTCCGTATGTTCCGGGACTGGCTAAGTGTCAGCTAGGCCTCAGGGAACTGGGGTAGGAGTACTATCTCCGAGGGTACACCCGTTCCTAGTTATGGCAACCCGCTCCACTCCGTACGATGCGCTGGTAAATTAAAAAGTATGAGTAATGCACAGGAAACAAACAAGAGTGAAACCGGGCCTCATGCCCAGCAAGACGCACTGCTACTTAGTGCAAAGATGAAGAGGACAGATGCGCTGGCACATCTGGAGAAGCTAGTCAGTGGACTGCAGGACTTTCTCCAAACCAAGCAAAATGTCCACAAGGAGATCAAGTCGAAGTCGACGATCATCTGCAGTGCCCTGAGAAGGTTCAAAAAACTGGACCAAGAATGGCAGGAGATCCAACAACAACACGGTAATATCGTGATGAAGACGAGTGTGACAGCGGTTTCACCAGCAAAAGCCGACACGTCTGTCGAGGAGATGGACACAGGTGGCGAGGGTGACGTCGAGTCAGTTGTTGAAGACGAAGAGGAAACTGGAACTGATATCAGGCCCGGAAAAACGAAAGAACGAAATTTCCCAGACTCAATGACCAGCCGTACTAAGAAGAAGAAGGACCTTAAACCAAGTCCCCCGAAAAACGCGGTAACACAGAACGGCGGAAAAAAGGAGGTGAATGAATGGCAAAAAGTCCAGGACAAGGAAGTTCAAGAGAGAGCAAGCAGTAGAAAAGCTCCAGAAGCAACCGCCGAAGGAGTCCAGGCCAGAGCCTAATCGGAAAGAACCGCGCAAACGGATCAGGCCGGACGCACTGATCATCCGCCCCGCAGAGACGGCAAAGTATGCTGAAATTCTGAAGCGAATAAAGCAGGACGTCCCTGACGAACAGGTCCGTACTATAGTGGATAAGATCCAAAGAACTAGGACCGGGAGCTTGCTGATTACGCTTTCGAGGAAGAGCGCTGACCGAGGCCAAGCCTTACAGAAGACCATCGCGGACATCCTCCAAGAAGACGCGAAGGTAATCTGCAAAGGGCCACAGGAAGACGTCGAAATCCGAGATCTTGACGGTACCACAACCAAGGAGGATATTCAGGCTGCCTTGCAAACGGAAATCGGAGAAACCTGCGAGATACCACTAGGGACAATTAAGATTCATAAGGCCTACAGAGGTACTCAGACAGCTGTTGTGACACTACCAGCAGCTGCAGCGTGGAAGATATTTACAGGAAGCGGTAAAGTCCGGATCGGCTGGGCCAACTGCCGAATCAGAGCTACGAGGAGACCAATCCAATGTTTCAAGTGCTGGCACTTTGGACATCTTGGATCCCAGTGCAAGAGCAATGTGGATCGGTCTAAGCTATGTATTAGGTGCGGACAAGAGGGACACAAGATTGCTGGATGCAAAAACCCAGCGAAATGTGTATTATGCGCGGATCAAAGTGCGGAGAACTCGGCTCATCATGCCGGCGCATCCAGGTGCCCAGTATTTAAAGAGGCACTCCAGAAGATAACAAACAAACAGACATGAAGATATTGCAGCTAAACCTAAACCATTGCGAAGCTGCACATGATCTGCTTATGCAAACAGCAAGAGAACTAGAGTTAGACTTAGTAATAATAGCAGAGCCATACAGATACCTGAATACCCAGCCTTGGGAATCTGACAGCACCACCAAGGCTGTCATCTGGTCTTGTGGTAAGCATCCCTTCCAGATTGTAGTTAACAATGATAATGCCGGCTTTGTAGCAGCAACAGTTAACGGCATCCGTTTCTACAGCTGTTATGCACCACCTAGCCTATCCATTGTTGAATTCACTGAATTCTTGGACAAACTGACCAAGGACACCAAGCAGCATTATCCGGTCGCGATTGCCGGTGACTTCAACTCCTGGGCAGTAGACTGGGGCAGCAAGCAGACAAATGCGCGAGAAAAAGCACTCCTAGAAGCTTTCTCTACACTAGATGTAGTCCAGCTCAACAGTGGTGATACGCCAACCTATACTAAAGGAGAAGCAAGCTCTATCGTAGATCTCACTTTCGTCAGCAGCAGCCTCATCAGTGGGAAATACGACTGGAAGGTGATGGATATCTACGCAGCCAGTGACCACAAGGCAATTCTCTGGGAAATATCACATGACCGGAATGCAAGAAGACCAATCAAGTCATTCAATACCATTGGATGGAAAGTGAAGCCTTTTGACACAAGCACATTGGTAATAGCCTTTAATAGTGAACCGATAACTACTAGATCCGCAGAAGAAATGACCAAGGACCTGATGAAAAGAGTTGTCCAGGCCTGTGACGCCAGTATGGTCCGGAAACACAGCATAAGCCAACGCCCGGCAGTGCACTGGTGGAACGACCACATCAGTGTTCTTCGGAAAGAGTGTCTAAAGAAAAGAAGAATATCCCAGCGTGGCTATCGACGACCTAACTCTGCAGAGCTGGTCGCAGAATACAAAAAAGCCCGTCGATCATTGAACAAAGCTATCAAGGATAGTAAGAGACAATGCTGGAAAGAGCTCATCAACGAGGTGGATAAAGACGTGTGGGGTAGGCCATATAAGGTGGTTATGACCCACCTAAAAAAACAACAAATGCCATCACCTACGTGTCCTCAACTTCTCCAGAAAATCGTCACTGCACTATTCTCACAGCAACGCAACTTCAATTACCAGTTGGCGCCAGGCGAACTGGATGACACTCCACCTGTCACTGAAGAAGAACTGCTGGAGGCCTGTAACCGTGTAGGGAATAATAAAGCGCCGGGATTGGACGGAATCACTAATATAGCCTTGAAAACCATCATAAAGGCAGCTCCAACATTATTCCTAGACGTTTATAATTCATGCCTTAAGGAGGGGACTTTCCCGCATAAGTGGGAACAGCAACGATTGGTACTGTTACCTAAAGGGAAGAAACCACCGGATGAACCGTCATCTTACCGCCCACTTTGCATGCTAGATACAGCGGGTAAGATATTTGAACGCATAATTCATCATAGAATTGAAGCAGTAGTCGACCCACTCCTGGCAGACAATCAGTATGGATTCCGGAAAGGACGATCAACCCTGGACGCAATCAAACTGGTTGTTGATACGGCCAAGGAAGCAATCGCAGGAACCAGATGGAAGGGTGGAACGAAAGAGTATTGCCTGGTGGCGACCCTAGACATCAGAAACGCATTCAACTTCGCCAATTGGGAATGCATCATGCAGGCCCTCCAAGAGAAGAATGTACCAAAATACCTTCTTAAGATCGTAACAAGCTACTTTGAAAATAGGGTCTTGAAGTATGACACGAAGAACGGTCCGAGGGAGTATGATATTACTGGAGGTGTACCACAAGGTTCAGTCCTAGGCCCGCTCCTGTGGAATATTATGTATGACGGTCTATTAAGACTAACTCTGCTAAGAAACGTCAAACTCGTAGCATATGCAGATGACGTAGCCGTAGTGATTGTTGCCAAACACCTTGACGAGATAAATCATATGTTCGATCTCACTTTTGAGTGCGTTAACCGGTGGATGGATGCAGTGAACCTGCAACTGGCGCAACACAAGACTGAGGCAGTGCTTATTACCAGCAGAAAAGTGGTAGAGACCATTAAGCTAAAAATCGGCGAACAAGAAATCACATCACAACCTTATATCCGATATTTGGGAGTGATGCTTGATGCCCGACTCAACTTCAAGCAGCAAGTGGAGCATGTCAGTGCTAAAGCGTCAGTAGTGCGGGCCAGTCTCGCACGACTGATGCCGAACGTCGGAGGCCCAAAGCAGAGCAGGAGGCTATTACTGTCATCAGTAGTCGCATCGGTGCTCACTTACGGAATATCCATTTGGGCCGACGCATTAAAAACGCAAGAATCATTGAGAAAGGTTGGACCAGTATATCTACTGAGTGCCCTACGAGTAGCTAGCGCTTTTCGCACAATATCAGAGGAAGCAGTGTGTGTTATTTCCGGTACTCTGCCTCTCAGAGTCCTAGCTGAGGAAAGACGGAACCTATATTAACGAAAAAGGTCAAACACACTGAGCCCTGAAGAACTTAGAAGCGAAGAACGGCAACACAGCATCGCAAGATGGCAACAAGAGTGGAATGCTTCAGATAAGTGTCGGTGGACGTACCGTCTCATACCTCGGGTTGATGTGTGGTTCAGCCGGAGTCACGGTGAGATCAACTATTATTTAACGCAGATGTTATCAGAACACGGATGTTACCGGAAGTATCTCCACCGCTTTAAGCACGATGATACCCCAGAGTGCCCGTCCTGTCCAGGGGTCAATGAAGATGCGGAGCATGTCTTCTTTGTGTGTCCACGTTTCAACCAACAGCGCAATGAGTTAGAGAAGATTCTGAAGAAGAGAACCCAACCAGAGTCAATAGTAGAGGCAATGTTGTCGTCAGAAGCTGCCTGGAACGCCACAAGCATTTTTGCTACAAAAGTGCTTACCGAGTTGCGATCCATTGAGAGGAAAAGAGCGAAAGACCGAATCTAGAAGGAAGAAATAACATCTTAGCCACCAGAAGGAAGAGCGGCAGCTTATTCCTCCCCCCGCGAAGAAATGCCTTATGGCGGTACCATGGGGGATCAGAGGATAGAAGAGAAAGGGGTTTAGGGTTTAGTGGGTAGGGGCGTCAGCGTCGAGTTTTAGTATGACGCTGCGTCGAGTCGCCACATATCCAGGCCAACAGCTATGCCTAGAATGCGTAAAAAGGATTCCCCCCCCCCCCCAAAAAAAAAAAAAACACACACACACACACTTTTACACACATACATACAGACGTACGTACATCATCGTGAAAATAGTCAGGAAAGCTTCCTAAGACCTTAGAACGTCGAGATCCGATGAAAACTCGATTTTCGAAAAACGGGGTGAAACCAATAACTTCCCAATTTTCGAAAATTTTCAATTTTCTTAGCGGGAAGTTAAAAATTGAATGCATTACTTAATTCAACGTGATTTTTAACTTCCTGCCAAGAAAATTAAAAAAATATTTTTTAATAAAACAACTTTAGAAAAATTTACATTAATAAATTTTTCCAAACTGTTCGATTTCTTTGAATCACTGCAAAAAGTTATTGATAAATATTTTCTAGAAGACTTAATTCGAGGAAAAACACAAAATTTTTGATAACTATTCCCACTAAGATCATTAAATTAACTCTAATGCATTAAAACAGTCAAATTTGCCATAAATTGAACTTGACCTCGAATAACTAATTATTCGTTAGGTTTTGGAAAAAATCATATGATACCTTTTTTGTAGAGCGTTCAATTTTCTACAAAAATATGTAAAAGATTTTCCTTTATGACCCACGATGGGCTAGCAATAAAAATCAGAAGAAGCAAAAATAATTTTTCCCATATTATTCTTATGGGAATTAAAAAAATGCAATGCAGACAATCTTAATATTGATATTAAGGGTTCATTTTTTCACAGTAATTTTTTTACACCTAAAATAAACTTTCAAGTCTGTTTGGAAGAAAAAAAAATTTCGTTTTTTTTTTTTAATCATTCTAGTATACACAAACACATAGATAAATAAAGAACATGATAGTAAGCGAGAAAACGATATTGCACTCCGACCCAAGTAGAGGGGACTCATGCGACATTGTAGACAAACTTAAGAGAGAGGGTTGAGGGCCAAAGGAAATAGGCAAATAATTGGACATTGTTTTCCCCCAAATAGTGAAAATTGGTAGGACCCTAAAATTCGATACTTTTACGTTTTTCACCAAAAAATCTCTCTCGTTGTCCTAGACGTCCTAGTGTTAACATCGTCTAAAGTTTTACTTAGTTTTTGAAACCACGTGCAGAAGTAAAATTAAATTGTTTTGTAAAGTAAATGTAAGTAACGTAAAGAATAAATTCAAACATACCAATGAATAATATCAACAAATCAGGTATAATTTGAACTATTGATATTTGTAAATTTAGTAATATCGAAAACTTGGTATATGAAAGAAAAAGCAAACTTTTAATTACTGTATAAAAATTTTAATTAAACTTATAATATTAATTTTAAATTCGAACAATATATATATTAAAATTATTGGACTAGATCAATTTATTCAAACGAACCTATCATTCTTAATAAATTAAAACTCAGAAGTTCCCGGTCTATTAGCCTAACACGCTAGGGCCGAATACTTAAAAACTATAAATATTTTGAATGTAAAATTAATTAATTACCCTAAATCAATTTTTTTTTTCATAACACAGTAAATTTCCAAAAAACAATAAACAAAGCGACTTTCAATAAAATGGCCAAATACTTGTAACCTCTCCATAGCAAGACATGCCGAGCAATAATATTTGAAATACAGCACCATAAATGATAAAAATATAATTTATTTTTCTTGTTTACTGATAATCGGAAGAATATTACATTAATTTGAATAAACACCGATTATTACTAGGTAGCATGGTAAGGTTGTGAAATAACTAAAAATTACTTTGTAATACGGTTTAACTTTAATTACAATCAATAGAAAAATTAGTTAAAGGTGTACATCGTCACAAAATCGAACAAAGACTGGCTATAAAGGGATGCTTAGTGGCGTTAGTAACTTCGCAAAATTTCATACAAGAGTAGGGGTAATTATTGACGACCTCTCATTATCTATAACTTAATTCTCTATCGCGACTGTCCATAATTGATATTTTTAATTACATAATATTTGACTCTGCCCTTCACGCGAAACATTATTGGCTAACACTATTTACAAGATGATGTAGTGGTAATACCAACGTGCATTTAATAGCCACGTTGAAAGTAAAATTATAACTTGAATATATTTTGATTCAATGGTGTAGAGAAAATCACTCATTTCTTGAGAGGTATGACATCAGCCACGTAAACGAAAATTTAGCAACGCAATTAAATATTAAAATACGTTGACTAGTCGGAATTCCAGTATACCCCCTTACGTGATAGCTCAAGACTCGGAAGTTGACTAGAAGAATTGAATTATCCAATCACCTTTGACCCTATTGATTGTTGTAAGACTAAAATACTATTGCTGAATGATGCATTCACACTAATTTGATACATGTGTAACGGGTATTTTATTCCACTCAATTGGCCCCTTAAATTAAATTGATTGAAATAATAAAACTAACAAATGAATCTAAATTAATTAATAAAAAGGCGCCACCGGGATTTTCAATCGCGGTTCCCGGAACCGGAACCAGAGCTGAGCTTATCTACAGGGAGAGAGAGTGGAGGAAGGGGATCTGAAATGAATAAATTTTTATTTAACAACGATACCAAAAATTTTATTAACAACAAAATAACAACTTGTTCACTTGCACGTACACTGACTCACTTAAGACTAACTTAACACTACGACTTATTACTACCGAGGATTCCGGGCTAAAACCGACGCCTCAACTTAACCTAAGTAGCCAGCAAAGCACCTCGTACAGAGGCTATCGTATACGAGGCCGATGTGTAAATTCCTACGCACTAAACCCACGAACTCCACTAACTCAACTTAACCTAGGTAGCCAGCAAGGCACCTCGTACAGAGGCTATCGTATACGAGGGCGATGTGTAAATTCCTTATAACTAACAAAAATTCTTAATCTTACAGTACCCTCATAAGGAGCGCTTTACTGCAGTTTCTAGCTACATCGCGTTGTCCACCGGACCCTCACGCTCTATCAAAATTCTCAGTCCTGACCGTACCCTCTTATGGAGCGTCTATAACGCAGTTTCTAACTAAGTCGCGCTGTCCACCGGACCCTCACGCTCTTAGACTGTACGAACTACTCTACTCGGCAAAACATCAACAAGTAGAGAATGTACACACTCACACACACACATATCCCGCACGGTTTTCACACACATAACCCGCTCACACACACACACTGACTTTACTTAACTTTTATTTTTGACTTATAAAAGTTATTACAAAATTTAATATCAGAAAATTATTACGTCAAACTTTTTGCTCAATTAATTCAGTCATTAGCTAACAATTAAATCGTAAACCATTTTCACAATTAATAATTTAATTCTCAAAAAAATCTACACTAAAAACCGATGCTTGAATTTATTCCAAATTAACCACGAGTTTAATACTCAACATTAAATAAATATTTCGGATCATTCGACAAATTTTACTCCAATTTCAACTCATAAATTTTATTTCTTAAATTTTGAATAAATGCTTAAGAATATTTCTTTATAAAATTCTGACTAATTTTCTGGGACTTAATCCACGCCGTTAAATATTTTTATAAACAATTCCAACAGAATAATAATTTTAATTTTCAATAGTTCAATATATAAAATGACCACGTGAAATTTTTCGATTTATAAATAATTAATAAAACAATTTATCTCAATGTAAAATAAATTCACGAAAAATTATCCACGGGTATTCAATCTTAATTGCGTCGAAGTTCAATAGCCAATTCTCAATAAATTATATAATGTTAAATAATTAATATTTTCTTGTAATAAATAATATTAAATAATAATAATTCAATTGTTCTTACTAATAAATTATCACGTGAAATAATTGCCAGGAATTTGCGCGCTCAAAATGGACGCCGATGTTCATTAGTGCGTAGTTATCTTTGACCTTGGGTACACGTTAACTGCGTTGTAAATTCAACCGACGCTTGGCTAATCTGTGAGAAGACAATGGAATTTTCTCGAAGCTTTTAATTTTCGGTTTTATTTTATCAAATAAAATAAATGTTACTAAACCGATTTCCCAGATGTTCAGAATGATTTAGAATTAATCGAGTAAATCAATAAATTCTCACAGCAATTAATACCGCAAGGTCCTTGAGAAGTCCTCGGGTATAAACCCCCTAGAGGTACGCTCAACGGCAACTAACGAATAAAATTTAATTGAAATTAAATGATTATTGAATTATTATTAAATAAATTGAGAATAATCAATCAGAGGAGACGTAAACTGAGTATAAACCCCGCAGTCCACTCCTAGCCCACAGAGTAATTATCGATACCTTGTTGGATTATACGACGATCTAACTCACTACTCGAAATTGGAGTCCTAGATGTTATTGGCTTCTGTCGTCTCGTAACTACTCCGGGGATCGGTTCTTCTTGATTTGTGGCACACTACTTTTCCCTGTCACAACGCCTGGCTCACCTATATAACAACCCCCAAAATACCCCCTCCTACTCTCTCTTTAGGCCCGAAGATCGAGGTGCACCAGTGCTAGTCGAATAGTTATCGATCTCTGGCGACTTATCGATGCAGGGTAATTTTACCCTGTTACACATGATTTTTACAAGACTGTTATAAAGCATACTCTATATTTATTTCTAAAATTTTACAGGTGTAATAAGAAAAATAACTCTCACTATAATCATCAAAATCGATACTCAAGAGAAAATTATACAAGTTCAGAAACTATGTCTCATAACAATATTCCTTGCATTTTTAACGACATCAAAGATCCAGGTGATCGATTTCGGCTGGATAATTTAATGAACAAAGGCGTATATGGTACAATTTATTCAGCAGTTGACACTGAAGCAGGTAAGATATTATTTTCTGAATTATAAATTACGTGCAAAATATAAAACTCACAAAGATAAGGAAATCTCATGAATTAATAAAAAGCCAGACAATTTTTCGTAAATTTATAAATTGATTAATTGAAATTTGTGAAAGTCGTTAAGATAACATTTTACTTTTGTGAGTCTTCTATACGATTTTTAGTAGGCTATGAGAATCTAACTATTGCATTAGTCCTCGTGATGGAACTTTTGAAAAACTTCGATTCAGTTCGTCGACCTGATTCAGAAAATACATATCGATTGGAAGTTTATAAATGTACTAGCATGTATCATGCGCGTAGTGTTAGACATATTTGAAGCTTTTTTTTTCAACACTTTATCTTGCAACGAGGCCTTTATTATCTATTAAAGGTCCTCGGTCCATGCCACTTAGTTATCGACGGATCCTAGAGCACTTTGATCCGAAGTATTCGTGCAAGTAGCTTTGAGTTAGTATATAGTAAGTCAAACCCCGAGGTTGAGGCACTGGCGCGCTGAAATTGAAAAGATCTGAGTGAATGAAGAAAAGAACGCACCATAAAACCAGAGAAAACACTTTGGATGTAGAGCTCATCACGACGATCACGAGAAAATAGCACAGACTCAGGTAAACACTGTTAATCCTTCCGGCCCAGTGGAACGAATGGATAAACCTTTACTAACTATTTAATTGGCTTGCTAGGCATAATGCCGGCTCAGTTATTAATTAATGAATTCTAATACCAAATTAGATTAAAAATTGTTTTGATTAAAATGAAAAATATATATTTGAGCGGTTGGAACGGAAGAAAAGCTAAAAAAGACGGTGGATAAGGATTTTTGAAGTGCAAAAGATTTTCCGGAGTATCAGAGACGAGGAAAATCAGACCTTCGAAGGACTGCTAACCAACCACCAGGTGTCCAAATAAGATAGTCAGGCCGTCTCGTACTTAGGCATCATGTCAAGTACCCGCAACCACAATCACTACCCGGAAAAAACAAGATTTAATTGGTTACCATCTTGAATGGAATCTAATTCCATCTGTCGTAAAAAAAATATTAAGATGGTAACTGCTACCATGAAGATTGAAGTGAGCGCAATCTTCATTGAACTTAGTTCAATTTGAGATGGAACCTAGTGCCATCTGAGATTTATTTGTCTTAGTTCGACGGCAGTCAGTTCCACGTGCATGCTTGTCAGGCCTATTTGTCTTGTTAGGGCGTCACTGGATTCTTAGACACAGTATCCAGAAACTGGACTAGAACATGGAATAATACTACAGGGTCGTGAGAGATTGCTAGGAAGAAATCAAAAAATGATTAAGAAAAATTCATTTTCAAAACTTATTTATTTAACCAACCCTTTTACAATTGTAAAACCCCTTACAAACTAATCAATTCTTGTAACTAAGCCATATTCCCGTCTACGAACGTAAAGCTGACATTGTCATCATAGCGGAATCGCATTTAAAAAAGCTAGGAATTTGATGCTTTTTTGATGCTAATTTGTTGCTGGATTTTTTTGCGATAACCGTTTTCGAAAAAATCAAGACAATGCCACCTTATTATTAAGGTGGCATTGTCAATGCATAAGATCTCGATCGATGTCACTATAAACTTACTACTTTTTTGTTGCTAACTTTCTCCAACGAAATTGATTTTTTTGCTCTAACCATCTTAAAAAAAATTATAGCAATACCGTTAAGTAGAATGACGGAGGCATTGTCAAGCAAATCAGTGCCCAGTAGACCACTGATAATGCCAGTTCTAACTCAAATCAGCATTGTCAAGCTAAATATCGGTCATTGTTGAGTCAAAGTATGTCCTGAGACACTCAGAAATCAGTTGCTCGGGCTGAGCAAATTGTGTGACCCAGTTGACCGCTGACAATGCCAGTTCTCTCCCAGGCTAGCATTGTCAGGCTAAATACCGATCATTGCTGAGTCAAAGTATGTACTGAGACACTCAGAAATAAGTTGCTCGGGCTAAGCTACCGTTTTATTCTGCAGGTCAATGAATTTTTTTCAAAAAATCAAAATTTCTCGGGGTATTATCTTAATAAAACCATTATTTATCAACTGATGGCAAATTTTATTAATCGTTTTAAAATGTATTTATTCATTAAGATAATACCCCGACAAATTTTGATTTTCCGAAAAAAATTCATTGATTTGCAGAAGAAATAGGTATTTTCACTATTTAAGTCTCAAATTTGTCAAATAATAGAAACCAATTATTTCTAACGCAAAATAAACGGTTAATTACTTTTGAATTTTATTTTAAAGACGAATAACTTTGAAAGAAGTGAATTTGATGAAAAATGATAAGAGACCTTTCTTGTAGAGCATAAAATTTTACTACAGAATAATTATTTGCTTTACGAAAAAATTGATATCTATGGTGGTTACTAAAATCCAGAATCAAAATTAAAAAATTGAAAGAATAAATCAATGTTTAAGGCTCGATTACAAGGAAACGACTCGTCCTACGTCGAATTACTAAGAGAGCTTTTTTGTAGGGAATTTAATTTCCTTTAAGGATGTGGTAAGAAAAAATTTTTAAAATCGATGATGTACTTTTTTGTAAAGAATGCAGTAGCTGCTAAAAAACTAATAGTCTCAACGATACACCCCTTAACATGATTATTAAGGGCTCAAACTTTTACAATAATTTTTTTTCATCATCATGAACGATATTTTCACAGTACCGGTAAAAAAAAAATAGTCGTTCTTCTGGCCCAGTCTAGTAATTATACTTAAGAATTTAATAAATGGTGTTAATTACCAAATGATGAATCAACCACTTTAGCCATCTCATTGCAATTTGGTGCCAGACATCTCTTTTCAAAAAAAACGAAATTTTGAAAAACTTGATCAAAATCACTTTTGAATGATTCCGCGTTCAAATTTACAACAGAGATACTGGTATCCTTACGGATACATTTACTGGGACACTCAGAAGCTTCAATCAAACTTGGGGTATTTCGAAAGAGTTGAGCTGCGAATCCGGCAGCGTTTGACAAGCAACTGATTTGTTCAACTCCACAAACCACTTGTTTTTGAGTTGGGTCTCGTAATTCAAAATATTCTAATAAAATTTTTCCCCTTGATTTGTATACACTAGGAAGTAATTTTTTCGCTTTCTGAATTTGCAATACTATTGAAAACAGTTCGTTGTCTTCATGCTCTTCCATCTGAAAAAATTCAATGGAAAATTAAACTTTTCAGAATAACAGTTACATTAATTGCCTTATATTTATAATTTACCTTATCTCTGATTACATCATAATCAGTTGCAGCTGCCAACAGTATTTGAAAAATGCTGTCAAAAGGACAGGTGTTGGTAAAGCGAAAAGTGCGTTTTCCAATTTTGACTGGATGCAACTTTCTCGAAGAGCCATTTTTAAGAACCGGAAGCCCAACGCTCTTTTCGTACATCAACTTGTCTTTGATAACATGAGGCTTTTTGCCCAAATACAACGAATTTGACTTAGAACGTGAGTCTGGATTTCCGAGTCCTCTCCAGTTCTCGACACTTTTTTTTGCTATGAGTTCATCTGTTGATTTTTTGTTTATTAATTCGCAAGCCTTACACAATCGCCATTCTCCATAACCTTCTTCTTGTCCCTCAAGACGTGATGAACATTCATCTAAAAGATGAACAGGTTTCTTGCATCGAAAACAACGATGAATACCCGTTGGAAAATCACCATTTGCACAAGCTTTGCATTTCGTAGAACAACTACTAGACTGATGGTTGATTTTTCCAGCGGATTCATCATCCTTATCATTGTCGATATCCTTGTTCTTGACGCTGCTGTGAACATCAATAGGTTCAGTGTCGTCACTATCAACATCGTTGTTATTTTTCTCATCATCCTTATCATTGTCAACATCCTTGTTCTTGCTGCTGCTGTGAACATCAACAGGTACGACGGCATTACTATTATCATCGTTTCTATTCTTGTCAATATGGTCGTCATCTTCCTGTTCATTCTTACTATCGATGTCAACATTATCATCCAGTAATTTATCATGACTCGGCTCTGGGGCAGATAATGACGCTGCATCAACAATCTTAGTGCGGCCTTGAAGATATTTAATCAGCTCTTCCGTTCCTTGATCGATTCTTTTTCTCTCATTATTAAGAGCACTCAGTTTGATACGTTTAATTTCTCCTTCTACGGAAGCACTACTTGCAGGGATGCGTCCATAGTTAAATTTCTTGTATACAATGCAAGACCATAGCGGAATGAGACTGATGTCTTCTAACAGTTTTTTAATTATAGCAGTACAATATAGTGCATTTATATCTACTCCTAGGTCGTTTAATTCTTGTTTAGCTTCTTCTAAAATATCACAACCCCATTTCGACCAGGTAGATTTATCACTAGAAGTTTCATGAGATTTCTTAATCTTTTTTTTTGGAGGTTGTTGCACATCATCTTCATCACCTGAATCTGACTCACTATCTTCAAGATTACTTTCCTTCAAAATTTGTTCAAGTTCCTTGTCAAATTCTTTTGCGTTGTTTTCATACGACGAACCTATAAAAAATATTTTTATATTATCAAGGGTAACATTACATTATATTTATAGATAAGAGTTTAAGTATGACCGATAATTCTAACAAAGTCTTTGAATTTGCTTTGAACATACTAAGGTATATTAATTTATCTTTTATTTAAATATTATTTTAGACATTTATTAATTATTTTAAATTATTGTCTTTACAATAGAGTAAATGAAAAAGTATCAATTTAAAGTATTAAACGTTGCGAAAAATGAAGATTATTTTTAATTGATTGTATGCTAAGTGGCGCCATTCGACTGGTATTATTTTTAAGATTATAATTTTATCTTAGTAATTTTCTATTATCTTTCATATTTTCACTCTTATCTACAATAAATTTTCATTAACGATTTGATAGAATTATATTTGTTATGTTACCATTGGTTACCATATATTAACCGCTATTATATATTAACCTTACAAAAATAACAATGAGTTATATACTTGATTAAAATTATGAAAAAAAAAAAAAACGAAAAAAAAACGAAAAAATAAATCAAAAAAATAGTTGACAGTAAGTATCGATTACTTGATTATCTCACAATTGAGTAATAATAAAGAAAAATTTATATTAACACTTGAAACAGTGAAGTTAAGAATTCAAAAATTTAATTTTAATTCTATCTTTCTCTAATTAAAAAATGACTAGTTCAAATTAAAATAAATAATATTACAACAATAATATTATTTCTAGTGAATCTGTAAAAATACGAACATAAGCTTCGATCTTTTATGCATTAGATATTTAAAGTTCATACCAGTAATTTCGTTCAGAAGTTTTGTTTTTTCTTGAAAACTTGGCGACTTTTCACCAGAAGGTAACAATCCTGTCCGCTGGCTTAAAAGCAACGATAAAAATTTTTTAATCCATGTTCTTGCTTCATCCTTATCTGTTACACAAACCAATTTTCCAATACATGCTAAATAAAAAACTCTTACTAAGGGGGGATACGGTTTCAAGATAGCCAAATAAGTCTTTATGAAATGAGCCACATCAAGTCTTATATAACATTCTGGAATGTCTTCTCCCATGCAGGCATTCGAGTACTGATTAAGAGACTTATATCTGGTAAATGCAATTACTGTAGCATTTAGTAGCGCTTTACTACCGTCCATCACAACTTCAGCTGGCTGTGTGAATCCATGCTGGAGCCAATGATGCCAAAAATTGAGAATTGTCACAGTATCTTGAGCATCAGATATCATTTGTCCTACTGTGAATTGCTCTCCAGCAAAACGAGCGGCTATTATATACAGGAACAAACTGTTGGTTTTTATGTTATTTTTTTTCATAAACTTAGGGAACATCCCACCACTCGCATCGATGTAGACACAAGTATTTTTATCTTGCGACTCATATTTTAGGTAAACGTCACGTTGGTGACTAGTCCAAAAATGTACACAAACTGGTACCTCAGAAACCAAATGTATTGTTTCTGGATAGACCGGTTGCATTTTTGTTAATGCTGTTATCGGATATTCATCATAAAAAAGAGTTGATTTATATTCCGCTTTAGCTGTTCTGAGTACCTGACTTTTCGGAAGGTGAGGAGGCTCAGGATCACCGGGATTCATCAACTCATTTGCTTGTGTCGCGCGATATCGATCAGTTGTTTGATCTTGTAAAATTTTACCTACTGCCGTACGTTTGGGCTTTCGGAAAAAAGTTTTTTTACAATTACCGTCACCTCGAGTAGCTGTACAATTGAAAATAACGTCATCATGAACTGTTCTAAATTTGATTTTTAATTTACTCGTGCAACGACATTCACCTGAAAATAATGAAAATTATTGTGTCATTAATTTAAGTTCATATTTCAGATTTTTTTTAGCTTCTATGGATAATAATATTTATTATTATTTATTATATTTATTATTATTATTTATTATTTATATATTATTAATTGCATAATTACCATTTATTGACCCTGTCTGTTTATCTAGAGAAACATAATGTTGCTCGTAATTAAAACCACACTTGCGACGGGTGGTTTCCCAGATTTTATAAGTAACAAAGTCTTCCCATTTTCCTGGTTGTAGAACATTTCGTTGGTAAGCCACTTTCCTGGTTCCACGATGACGATGGTAGGTCTTTTCTATAATCATTTCCTCAAATTCATCACGAGTCGCCGTAAAAGTAAAGGAATATGAATTATCTGATTGATCATCAGTTAAAAATTCACTTGTAGCTGACACATCTTGGGTGGAATTTTCAGTACTATTTAAAGTTGAATTGATACTCTTATCTGGACAGTAAGAAGGCATCAATTCTGATCTAACATTATTTCGATTACAGGCAACAAAAGAATGAATACTTTTTGGCTTTATAGTTCCATCAATCTCATCAGAAATAGTTTCCCAAATTGCATCATCTTTGGAAATAACATCTGTCGAATTAGCTTTGAAAATCTTATCAGAATATTTTTTTAAAACTTCTTTCAGTTTATCCTTGTCAACCGACGCTGGTCGCCCGCGTTTAGTTTCCATGATGAAAAATTCAATAAATTTATAAAATTCTCTATAATTTTCAACTTCAAAATATAATTGTCATCAAATAGCAAGTATATATTACACATGTATAGTTAGGTTATTATTCAGACATACGTTGATTAATTTTAACCGGTAAAATAAGCAGTTCAGCCAACTATGGAAGTTTTTTTTACCTCAAGAGGGCAGCACTTGTTAAATCTTGTCTTATGCTTTGAACCCAGAAACTTGTCGATAGAGCAGATTGTTATAATTCTAAAGAACGATAAACTACGAATATTATGTTGGCAATAGGAAGCGTTTAAATATTTGAAATTATACCGGGTACATATTTGAATGATCACCCAATTGTAAAAATGACTGAAATTCTTAAGATAATTTGTGCTACTATAAAGTTTCAAGACAATTAATTGTTATACATAAAATAAATTGTTCAATAAAATCGTTAATTGCTCCGTATCGAGAAAAAATTTAGCAATATTTTGTTCTTAATTCTACAGCTTTTAAATTATGATAATTATTTAACAATTACTTGTTATGATTTACATGTATCTAAAAAACTACGCGTGTTAAGCGTGACCTATAAATGTAATAATACAAACGTAAAATGGAATATTTAACGACCTAAATTAGAAATCAACAAGAATATTTAAATTCTATAAACCAATACATTGCTATACATAAATCCAAAAAATTTTGAACTCGTTGAAGAAGTTCGTTTTACATTTTGAACAAAAAACTCAGAACTTCCCGAATAAAAAATATTTTACATTATTAGATACGATTATATATAATTTACATATACTCGTTTAATATTTATATAATTTAGTAACATAATATATAAATAATTAATATAGGTCATTCCATGTCAAATTGACCAATAGTTGGAATCAACCACTTTCGATTTGGATAAATTTTGGTCAGAAGCTTTTTTTTATCATAAAACGAAGTTCTGCCAAAGAAAAAAAGTAAAAAAATTTTTTTCAAAAGATATGCAAATTCAAAATTTCGCGATTTTTCCAGTATTTAAAGTTTGTTTTTGCAATATCTCGAATGCTATTATAGATACAGGAATAGTCTTTCGTTTGTTTAAAAGGGAACACTTAGGGCTATTGAAAAAAAAAATTTTGGAAAATAATTTTGAAAAATGCCAAATTTGTCAAATTTTGAATTTTTGAAAATCGTCAACAATGAAGAGAGCCATTAAAATTTTGGCTCAATTTTTTTTTGTATGATACCTTATACTGATCTTATAAGATCCTGAAATTTTTGGAAAGGTGTTTTTCTTTTTCAAAAATATGAATTTTTGAATTTCAAAAAAAAAAATTTTCAATCTCAAAAAAAATTTTTTTTTGTTATTTGCAACTTCTATATAAGGTAAATTTATGCAGATACATAATATTGTAATTTTGAGTATTCAAAAATCAAATGCACGACGTGAAAATATTTAATAATAAATTAATTTTAACTTTTTTTTATTTTTTAGACATCATTTTAAAGTTAGGCTTAACGCATGATATAATTTTTTATTTTTTTAACGTATGATATGTTTTGTCCGTTTTTTCACTTCAATTACATTTTTTAACCTCAAATAACTCAAACAGATATTAATTTTCTATAAAAATTAGAAATAATTTCATGAGAATCTCCATTTTTTTTCGTTCTTTCGAATAATTATTTACTTACGAATTTCTGTACATTGATAGTTCTCAATCTCAAATTACAAATTATTCCTATGTTAATAAGACGACAAGTGACGTCAACAACTTCAAATGAAGTAAAAAAATGACAGTTAATAAATTCTATCATGCGTTAAGGATGACTTATTTTAAGGATGCAAGATTATGTCTAAAAAATGAAAAAAAGTTCAAATAAATTTATTATTTAATATTTTCATTCGATTTTTAAATACTCAAAATTACAATATTATTTATCTGCATAACTTTATCTTATATAGAAGTTGCAAAACCAAAAAAAATTTTTTTTGAAAAAGAAAAACACCTTTCCAAAAATTTCAGGATCTTTTAAGATCAGTATAAGGTATCATACAAAAAAAATTGAGCCAAAATTTTAATGGCTCTCTTCATTTTTGACGATTTTCAAAAATTCAAAATTTGGCATTGTTCAGAATTTTTTTTCAATAGCCCTAAGTGTCCCCTTTCAAACAAACGAAAGACCATTTCTGTATTTATAATAGCATTCGAGATATTACAAAAACAAAATTGAAAAACTGGAAAAATTGCGAAATTTTGAATTTGAATATTTACTAAATCCTATGATGTTAAAAAACCATTTATTAACAGTTAATAAAGTTTATTAAGTATAAGTAAATCCTTCTATCAGTGTAACTATACGAAAATAATATATATAATTACATATGAATCATATATAATTGTATATAATATTTTTTACTCAAGACGGTATTTTGTGATTACCATAAAACATTCTGTTTTTTTATCTATAAGTCTGTTACTCCAATGATTAATTATTTCTTAATCTACACTATTTTGCGGATGAAATCATGGTAACTGTATCCACTTATAAATAAAATTAAATTTCAGAGAAATTAATAATTTCGTCAAGTTTAAAAAGTGTTATCCAGGCCCTCCATCAATATATAGTTCCATATTCAGTGCTCCCTCTGTAAGCTATTTTAACTGTGTCTAAATTTTTTCATTAGTTATGAACAAGAGAAAAAAAGATAACCTGTTATATCTTATATAAGGGAGGGAGCACTGTACTAAACAAATTATTTCATTAAAATTTGAGCTTTTAATTCTGATTTTAGGGTAAATACCCCAATAGATAGATACCTCCCAATAGATGGACAAATATCATTTCCAGAAGTAATTACATGAGTTTTAAGAACAAAAATCATAGTCGTTATTTTTTTTATGTCTACAAGTAGTTCTGAGAGCGAAAAGTAATTTTTTTTAACTTTTTATTTAAAATAATAGTTTAAAAAAATTATTTAAATTGGAAGTCTCGAGGTTTTGCTCCAAAAGCGCCACCACTAGTAAGCATGTGACAGATAGCTTGTGGACGTTATGTGTTATTATTATTAAAAATAATAAAAAAAAGTAAGATTTGTACATTTGATTACGCTTATATTTCACTAACAAAGCTAGAAATATAATATTTTAATGATAAAATCGAGAAAAAATAATAGAATTTAGTGTCTATCTATTGGTGACACTTTTCTGACCTCTATCCAATAGATGGACATAGAGTATATATGATGAATTTTCTTATTTTTTTTTTTTAATTTTATTGGTGGATCAATGTGAGAATAAGAGTAAAGATTATAATAAACAGAAATGTACAGAAAATGAAAGCATTGTTATGATTATTGAAGAAATTGAAGAGAAAAAAGAAAACGCTGAATATAAGAGAAAATTGAGATAAGGAAATTTAAAAGCAAAAGAGAACAGACGAATTAAAAGCAAGAAGAAGACAACATAAAATGTTTTGGACGTTGTGTTTTATAAATTAATATTGATTATTTATTAATGATTAGTATTCTTTATATTAATATATTTTATATATTACTTTGCATGAAAAAGCATCACGTGTTCAAAAATAATAAAATTGCTTTATGATGTATTTTGAAAATTACCATCCGATTTATCATCTCTTCTCTTTAATTATATTAAACTTTATTTTTTAGTAGAAAAAATTAATAAATTAATTATTTCTGTAGAAATAATGAATTGAAAATATTGCTACGCTTGTAACTAGTGTCAATCTATTGGTATTAACCACTCATCTACTGGAGATTTTGTCCATCTATTCATCTATTCATCTATTGTCCATCTATTGATAATTCATAAATTTAATAAAAGAATTTTGTTCATTACGAGTTGATCATATATATGATTTGCATTAGTAGTTATTACAAACTCCGCTCCTCAAGTAAGACTGGTAGGTAAACAGGTAGTGAATTAGTCTTTAGGAATCCAGCAATCAATAGCGGTTTTTACAAAAAAATTTTTCCACCACACATTTTAATTCAATAATCTAAATACAGAAGGTTTAAAAAACCCTATACATTATGAAAACAAATAATTAAATAAACACTTAAAAATATTCTTTTTTTTAGGATACAATAATAATTTAGCCTCATCTGCTCCAATCAAGGAGACTAGTGGCAAAAATAATTTACATCGTTGTAAAAAATTTATGTATGGCTTTTTTTTAAATTAATATTTGCAGCCTCTTAAATAAAAAATTTTATGTAATTTTTTAAAGCAAATAAACTACTAAAAAAAAAAAACTAGTGAATTAATCTTTCGAGCGTCAGGTTCACGGTTCAGTTCCCGCGCAAGCCAAAAATTTTTTATTTCTATGGAAAAAATTATATATTAATCTATACAATTATATATAATTTTATACTATTCTATGAAATTATATACCATTTCTATAAAATTGTATCGGGCCATTTTTTGATATAATTATATATAATCTGCACATAATTGTATCTAATTGCATAAAATCTTTTTTACTCGGGTTGGGTGAAAATATTATGAATAATGGGCGCAAATAATGAACACTATAGAGTTTATCGAATAAAAGATACTTTATTTCTAATTTTTAATCAAATGAAATACAAGTGTACATATCTAAAGAGTTTTGGGCCAACAGACTGAGTTTTTAATCTTACAATTTCTAATTGTACTTAATTTGTGACATACATATTTTTACATGGATAAAAATAAGTATAGCTGTAGAACTTTGGCTTTTAAGGTAGTTGTCGTGGTAAAATATTATCATAATATTACGGATTATACGCGCCGCAAAAGTATATCAACTTGTAGCAAAATAATCCATATTTTTAACGCCAGACTGTACCCGTGGAGACGTAAACTATACAGTATTTATATATATACATATACTCTATGTATATTTTTTTATAAATTGTTGAACTTTAATCCGTTGTATATAAATAATTAGACGTTCAAAAATTTTTTTTTAATTTTTTTTAAACTCACAACAAATATATTAAAAGACTGTTAGTTTTTTGAAAGCTTCTGACTGTTAGTTTTTTTTTCATAACTAAAAAACTGGTACAGAACTGCAGAGAGCGTATGCAATCAATGTTAATTATCCAATTTTTAATTGAATTTATCTCGGGTTACAGAAGGTCAATCAACTTCAAATTTTAAGGGTAATTGTATCATCACGTCCTTAATAAGTATACAAAAATTTAGAATTTTCTGACACTATGCCTTAACCACGACAACTACCTTAATCTTCGATCCGATGGTAAAAAGAAATATTTGAAAATTTTCAAGACTGTAATGCTATAAGAAGCTTAAACTATTTACAATTTTCGATTAATTTAATAACACTGTAAATTTCTCAGGACCACTTATTCATCTCTGAATTCAGTTGAAAACGAACAATAAACGAGACAAAGTTTCTCTTTTTTCTTAAACTTCAAAGACGCTCAAGTGAATTTCTATCATTGTTGGAGTGCTATATTTACGATTTTCTTTAAAACAACTTAGGGACCGTTCATAAATTATGTAAGGCGTTAAGGGGAGAGGGGGTGTTGATTGAATATTATAATTTCTTACTATAGGTAGGGGGGCAGAGAATCTAAAATTACGTAAGATTTGAAATTGAAAATTTTACCACTTTCGCGCTAAAAAATGGCTTTATTGAATAGCACCATCTGTACTTCATCTCTTACCTCGATATTGAATCTTACAGAAATCATATGTTCTCAGTACTTCTAAACTTTCTATTATTCTATTGTTGTTCTCGTTGACCTGGGATTTCCCTGTTACTTGAAATCTTAATAATATAAGTTATTTAATTAAATAATAATTTTTGTCCTTTACTCGTGCAATTATCTCTAAACATTGAGATTCCTAGCCGTCCAGATTTTATTTTCACACCATATGACTTTTATTGTCCTACGGTTCAAACGCAATTAATTGCGCGTACATGTCCAACGTGTGGATTGTACTACGCATCAAATAAAAATATGAAAATCCATCGTCAGTCAGCTCACAAGTATCAGTGCGCTCGAACTGAGAATGTACAACCGATTAAATTATTGCGTCGTCGAGCTGGACAGAACCTGTGTCTCACATCATACAATAATGATACTCATGATGTAGAATGGTACGACAATGAAGATATTGATATCGAAAAGTTGGAAGATTCTCAAGAAGATAAAAAAAAATCAGTCATTCCGGTAATTGAATCAATGTCAGACTGGTTAGTCAGCCCGTGGGTAAATAATAGTTAGAGTTTTGATTTATTATCTATTTCTTTCAACACCTTAGGTTTTACTGAACTTATTCTGATCAAAACTGTGATAGGTTAATAATATTAATATTATTACAGTTAGTTAATAATATTTATAGTAGTAAGATCCCTGAATAAAAAAAAGTATTGAGACAAAGAAAAAAGTATTGAAAAGTATTGAATTGACTAATAGAAGACCAATACTTTTCAATATTTTTTTCTTTGTCTCAATACTTTTTTTTTATCAGGGATTGCAATAAATGATATTTTCAGAATAAATGGAGATATATTTTATCAATATATCCTTTTCTTACGAAAATTTTTTATCAAGGGGTAGGGGGGACTAGTCGTAATCTTATGATGTCTTACATTAGGGGGAGAGGGGGTCAAATTAGCCCTCAAAACCTCTTACGTAATTTATGAACGGCCCCTTAGGTCATTCTAAACTGTGGAATAATTTTTGAAGTCATCTACAAATATATGATTGAATTATAACTCGATTTATCAATACTATGCTTATTGACTTAATAAATACTCCTTATTATGAAAATTACTCAATTATTCATTAAGATATTCATATGACTAAGAATATACAAAAACCAAGAAATACCAATCAGATTGATTATAAATTGGCTCTCCAATAGAAGTAATAGACATTATGACTTTCACGCGAGAAGCACAGTTCCGTTGGAATAAAGTGAGTAGCAGTTTTAAAGTTCTCGGTATATCTGCAATTATGGTGATTTTCAAACTTATCGAGCTCGAAGAGCGCAAAAGCATAGAACAACTGTCTCTTTGAGCTCAAAGAGCTCAAAAACGTTGTAAATAGTTAAATTTTGAGCGCTAATTTTTTTTTATTAAAACGTCATTAATAAATCTGCATAATATTTTATTTCTTAAAACTAACTTGAAAAAAGCCTGAATTATTCGGTTCAATTGAAACTTACATCTATATTTACAATAGTTACATGAATTAACTTGTCTTTCCTTTACCAACAACAATTTTCTAAGTGGATCTCTATAGTTTTTCGAAATTCTCAAAAAACAGATTCACGGTAAGAAATTGTGCTACGTCGACGACCACAAAAAGATGTACAATAAAAAAAAGCAAACAAATCGATATAATTTTTTTAAGAATTGAAAATAATTTTGTAACAAATTTAAAAAAGCCGTGTATGTACTCGTGTACGCACGTAAAAAGTAATACTTCTTAGGCCCAATTTGGAAAAAAAAAATTTCCTATTCATTCAAATAAATTGTAACTGAGTTAAATTACTAATATATTAACTAACAGATATTAAATAATGTGAATGCAAATTTGAACAATCAAATTTAATTTCAATAATTAAATTAAATTAAAAATGTTATTAATAGTTTGTTTTACATAATATGTAAAGTCATTGAAATATTTGTTACCAATTAGATAGTTATTAATTCTCAGTAACCAATTAGTTTGCTAACCATCAACGGATTAAATATTTCTGTAATTTCGAAAAGTTGTTTAGAAAATTAAATTAAACTTATTGACGCACAGATATAACAACAGAAATTTAACAATTGAATAATTTTTCAAAGCAATTTAAATAATTCATAAAAATATAATTAGAATATGCAAAAAGCGTTTATTTAAAATTTTTAACTTCCCGCTAAAAATCTCAGATTTTCAAAAATCGGGAAGTTATTGTTTTCAGCTCGTTTTGCGAAAATCGAGTTTTCATCAGATCTCGACGGTTTAAGGTCATAGGAAGCTTCCCTGACTACCCCCACGGTGGTGTGTATGTGTGTGTGTGTGTGTGTATGTGTTTTTTTTTTTTTTTTTTTTTTTTGTAGGGGGGGGGAATCCTTTTTACGGATTCTAGGCATAGCTGTTTGGCCTGGATATGTGGCGACTCGACGCAGCGTCATACTAACTCGACACTAACGCCCCTACCCACTAAACCCTAAACCCCTTTTCCTTCTTTCCTCTAATCCCTCATGGAAACCGCCGTCAGGCATTACTTCGTGAAGGGAGGATCTAGCTACTGCTCTTCCTTCTGGTGGCTAAGGTGTTAACTATCTTCCTTCTATCTTCTGCTATTTGCTCTTTTTCTTTCGGTGGAACGCAAGTCTTTAAGGACTTCTGTTGCAAACGTGTTGGTAGCGTTCCAGGCAGCTTCTGATGACAACATTGCTTCTACTAGTGAATCCGGTTGCACTCTCTGGTTCAGGATCCTCTCCAGTTCTTCACGCTGTGGATCGAAACGAGGACATACAAAGAAGACGTGCTCCGCGTCTTCAGCAGCTCCTGGGCAGGACGGGCACTCCGAAGAGTCATCGTGCTTAAAGCGGTGTAGATACTCTCGAAAACACCCATGTCCCGACAACATCTGCGTAAGATAGTAATTGACCTCACCGTGATTCCGGTTAAGCCAAATGTCGACCCGAGGTATGAGACGGTGCGTCCACCTACCCTTCTCTGCAGCATCCCATTGTAGTTGCCATCGGCCTATGCTCTTCTGCCGTTCTTCAATTCTAAGTTCTTCCGGGCTCAGTGCAGTTGACCTTTTTCGTTGGTAAAGGGCCCGTCTTTCCTCTGCTAGAACTCTAAGAGGTAGGGTTCCAGCAATGACGCACACTGCTTCTTCTGATATAGTGCGGAAGGCACTAGCTACTCGTAGGGCACTCAGTCGGTATATTGGTCCAGCTTTTCTCCATGATTCTTGGGTTTCCAGTGCATCAGCCCAAATGGATATTCCGTAAGTGAGCACTGATGTGACTACTGATGACAATAGTAGCCTCCTGCTCTGCATTGGGCCTCCGATGTTAGGCATCAGCCGTGCGAGACTAGCCCTCACTACTGACGCTTTGGCACTGACATGTTCCACCTGCTGTTTGAAGTTGAGTCGTGCATCCAGCATCACTCCCAGATAACGAATAAATGGTTGTGATGTGATTTCTTGTTCTCCGACTCTCAACTTGATGGTTTCTACCGTTTTTCTGCTGGTGATGAGCACTGCCTCGGTTTTATGCTTGGCTAGTTGCAAGTTCATCATGTCCATCCACAAATTGACTCGTCTGAATGTAATATCAAATGCCATTTCTATCTCTTCGAGGTGCTTTGCGACAATCACGACAGCTACGTCATCCGCATATGCTACAAGTTTGACTCCCGTAGGCAATGCTATTCTCAGGAGGCCATCATACATGATGTTCCATAGCAGAGGACCTAAGACTGATCCCTGTGGCACTCCTCCGGAGATTTCGTACACTTCCGTACCATTCGTCGTGTCATATTTCAGGAGCCTGTTCGTGAAGTAGCTCGCTACTATTCTGCGAAGGTATCCTGGTATGTTTTTTTCTTCTAGAGCCCGCATAACGCAGTCCCAGTTAGCGGAGTTGAAGGCATTCTTGATGTCGAAAGCAGCCACCAAGCAGTATTTCTTCTTTCCACCTTTCCATCTCGTTCCGGCGATTGCATCCTTGGCTATATCAACAACCAATTTGATAGCATCCAGAGTTGACCGTTCTTTTCGGAAACCAAACTGGTTCTCTGCTAGGAGTGGATCGACTAAAGCCTCTATTCTCTGATGAATTAT
This sequence comes from Cotesia glomerata, assembly GCF_020080835.1. NCBI lineage: Eukaryota > Metazoa > Arthropoda > Insecta > Hymenoptera > Braconidae > Cotesia > Cotesia glomerata. The sequence continues at coordinate 13,827,206 of NC_058163.1, forward strand.
GCGCTCGAATATCTTGCCGGCCGTGTCTAACATGCAGAGTGGTCGGTAGGATGACGGTTCTTCCGGCGGCTTTTTCCCCTTCGGAAGTAACACTAGCCGTTGCTGTTTCCACTTCTGGGGAAAAGTCCCTTCCTTCAGGCATGTATCGTAAACGTCCAGGAACAATGTTGGTGCTGCCCTAAGGATTGATTTCAGAGCAATATTAGGAATTCCGTCCAATCCCGGCGCCTTATTATTCCCTACTCAATTCCTGCCTCTATCAACTCGTCCAACGTGATAGTTGGGATGTCTTCAGAATTGAGCTGCTCCAACTTGCAGGTGAATACCAGCTGTTGGGGAAACAACGTAGTAACAATCTTCTCTAGGAGTTGTGGACACGTAGGTGATGGCATTGGTTGGCATTTCAAGTGGGTCATAACCACCTTATACGGTCTGCCCCATGGATCTTTCTCAACTTCTGCGACCAGTTCCTTCCAGCAACGTCTTTTGCTTTCTTTGATGGCTCTGTTCAGTTCTCGACGGGCCTTTTTATACTCTGCCAATAGCTCTGCGGAGTTAGATCGTCTGTAGCCACGCTGAGACTTTCTTCTTTTTTTAAGACACTTTGAGCGTAGAATGCTAATGTGATCGTTCCACCAGTGCATTGAAGGTCTTGAATTTATGCGACGTTTCCGAGACATACTAGCGTCGCAAGCCTGGGTGACTCTTCTCATTAGGTCCTTGGTCTTCTCTTCAGCAGTTTCTACGATGATCGGATTGCAGTCTAAGGCTACTACTAAAGCAGTGGGGTCGAGAGACTTAACTTTCCACCCAACCGCGCTAGCGCTCCTGTTGTCTCTTGTTAGTTTCTGGCCAGTTGATATTTCCCATAGTATCGCACTATGGTCGCTGGCTGTATAGATGTTCAATACTTTCCAAGAAAAACCTCTTCGAGCTAAGCAACTTGTGACAAATGTAAGGTCGACAGTTGAGTTTGCCTCTCCTTTAGTATACGTTGGCGTGTCACCAGTATTAAGAAGGATCACGTCCAGAGTGGCCATTGCCTCGAGAAGTGCTTTTCCACGTGTATTAGTGAACTTGCTGCCCCAGTCTGTTGCCCAGGAATTGAAGTCACCAGCTATTGCCACGGGAAAGTGTTTTCTTGCGTCCTCAGTTAGCCGATCAAGGAAGTCTTCAAAATGGTCATTAGAGAGACTAGGTGGTGCATAGCAACTGTAGAAGCGGATGCCATCTACCCATGTTGCTACGAAGCCAGCTTCTTTATTGTTGACTGTTCTCTGAAAAGGACATTTACCGCAGGACCAGATGACGGCTTTGTTAGTGCTGTCAGATTCCCAGGGTTGGTTACTCAGATGTCTATAAGGCTCACTTATAAGTGCTACATCTGCCTCTAATTCGCGCACAGTTTGCATGAGCAGGTCATGCGCAACCTCACAATGATTGAGGTTGAGCTGCACTATCTTCATGTTCTTGGCTTCGTTATCTTCTGGAGCGCTTCTTGAAAGATGGGGCATCTGTTCGTGCCTGCATGGTGAGCCGCCTTTTCTACGCCGTGCCGTTCAAAGCACAGTGCACATTTAGCTGGATTTTTACAATCAGCAATTTTGTGTCCTTCTTTTCCGCACCTTATGCAGAGTTTAGACCGGTCGACTTCGCTTTTGCACTGCGATCCAAAGTGCCCAAAGTGCCAGCATTTGAAGCATTGTATGGGTCTCTTCGTTGCTCTCATTCGGCAATTAGACCAGCCTATCCTTATTTTGCAGTTTCCCTCCAGTAACTTTTGTGCTGCAGCTGCTGGTAGTGACACTGTGGCTGTCTGTGTACCCCTAACGGCTTTACGGATCTTGATTGCCTCTAGTGGGATTTCATAACTTTCTCCAGCTTCCCTCTTTAGAGCGGTCTGAATATGCTCTTTCGTCGTGTCGTCATCGACATCTCGGATCTCGATGGTCTCCTGTGGCCCTTTGCAAATCACTTTGGCCTCCTCCTTAAGGATGTCCGCGATCGTCTTTTGCAGACCTTGGCCTTTGTCAGTGCTCTTCCTCGAAATCGTGATCAACAAGTCCCCACTTCTGGTCTTGTTGATCTTATCCACAGTTGAACGAACCTGCTCATCTGGGACGTCCTGCTTTATACGACGCAGAATCTCGGCATACTTTGTTTTCTCGGCCGGGCGGATGATCAGTGCGTCGGGTCTGATCCATTTGCGTGGTTTTTTCTGCTTAGGCTCTGGCCTGGGCTCCTTCGGCGGCTGTTTTGAGAGTTGCTCTCTAGCTAGCCTTCTCTTCTCCTTCTTAGACTGTACTTTTTCCCAGTCAGTCGTCTTCTTGGGTTCGTCGCCCTGCCCTGCCAGTCGTTGGAGAGGGCTTTTTTTCAAGTCCTTCTTCTTTGTGACTTTGTCGGTTGACTCTGGCGAATCTCGGTCCTTTCTCTTTCCAGACCTTGTGTCAGTTTCACCCTTGTTGTGTGTGTGTGTGTGTGTGTGTGTGTGTGTGTGTGTGTGTGTTTTTTTTTTTTCCTTGTAAGGGGGGGGGAATGCTCTTTACGCATTCCAGGCATAGATGTTTTTTATAAATGTACTGCATAGATGTTCTGCATAGATGTTTGGCCTGGATATGTGGCGACTCGACGCAGCGTCATACTAAAACTCGACGCTGGCGCCCCTACCCACTAAACCCTAAACCCCTTTCTCTTCTATCCTCTGATCCCCCATGGTACCGCCGTAAGGCATTTCTTCGCGGGGGAGGAATTAGCTGCCGCTCTTCCTTCTGGTGGCTAAGATGTTTTTTATTTCTATCTCCCTTCTAGTTTCTGTTTTCTGCTCTTTTTCTCTCGATGGACCGCAACTCTGTAAGCACTTCAGTGGCAAAGGTGCTCGTGGCGTTCCAGACAGCTTCTGATGACAGCATTTCTTCTACTATTGTCTCCGGTTGAATTCTCTTTTTTAGAATCTTCTCTAATTCATCGCGCTGTTGGTTAAAACGAGGACATGCAAAGATCACGTGCTCCACGTCTTCAGCGACACCTGGGCAGGATGGGCACTCCGGAGAATCGTCGTGCTTAAAGCGGTGAAGATAGGCTCGGAAGCAGCCGTGTCCTGACAACATCTGCGTAAGGTAGTAGTTAACCTCTCCATGACTCCGGTTCAACCAGTCGTCGATCCTCGGTATAAGACGATACGTCCATCTTCCTTTTTCTGCAGCGTCCCACTGGAGCTGCCATCGGTCGAAGCTGTTTTGCCGTTCTTCAGTTCTGAGCTCTTCAGCGCTTAGTGTAGTTGACCTTTTACGATGATAAAGGTTCCGTCTTTCCTCAGCGAGGACTCTGAGAGGCAGAGTTCCGGAAATAACGCACACTGCTTCCTCGGATATTGTGCGGAAGGCGCTGGCGACTCTTAAGGCACACCGTCGGTATACTGGTCCAGCCTTCCTCCATGATGTGTGTGTGTGTGTGTGTGTGTGTGTGTGTGGATGTATGTAAACCTCTCATAACTTTTAAACGGCTTGACCGATTTTATTGCGGTTAGTGTCATTTAAAAGGGCTTGACCAAACTTAGATTTCCAATACACTTTGGACCGATTCGGACCGGTATATTTTGAGAAATCGCAAAAAAACTACAAAAAAAAAATTAGGAAAACGGTTGACCCTAAAGGCCATCTCTGCAACTTCCCACTAATTCCGTTAATACATGGCCGTTTTTTTTGAGCTCTTCGAGTTCAAAAATACAATCCGTGTGTTATTTTGAGCTCTCCGAGCTCAAAAAGATACCTTTTTTGTGCTTTTGCGCTCTTTGAACTCAAAAGTCTGATAGAAGTTTCATGGAACACTATTTTTCGAATTTTCAAACCGCCATAACTTTTGAATGAATGAACCGGTTTTTACGCGGTTGGCGGCATTCTACGCAGTTTTTTAAGCCTCATAAAGAATTTTTAAGTTTCAATTGGTTAAACTCGAAATTTCGGAGTAATTCCAAAAAAACACTTTGTTCGGTTTTTTTTCGTTCACGATATCTCTTGAACGAATCAACCGATTTTGACCGGATTGTCGGCAATCGACATGGTTTTTTAAGGTTAAAAGCTGATTAGTTTTTGGAATCGATTGGTAGAGCCGTTTAGAAGTTATTCCAAAAAAACCACTTCTGAAAAAAAATTTTTTCCTATTTTTTTGGAGATTTCTCTAAATTTCTCAAAATCTATCTGTCCGAATCGGTTCAAATTTTCAGAAAATCTAAGTTTAGCGAAGCCCTTTCGAATGGCACCAACCGCGATGAAATCGGTTCAACCGTTCAAAAGTTATAAGAGGTTTACATACTTACACACACGCACACACACACACACAGACATAGTGACACCCTTGCGGGAATAGTCAGGAAAGCTTCCTAGGACCTCAAAACGTCGAGATCTGATTAAAACTCGATTTTCGAAAAACGGTGTAAAACCAATAACTTCCCGATTTTTGAAAATTTTCAATTTTCTTAGCGGGAAGTTAAGAATTTTTTCAAAAGTGGTTTTTTTGGAATAACTTTCAAACGGCTATACCGATCAATTTCAAAAACTAATCAGCTCTTAACATAAAAAAACTACATCGATCGCCGCCAGTCCGGTCAAAATCGGTTAATTCGTTCGTGAGTTATCGTTGACGAAAAAAAACCGATAAAAGCTTTTTTTCGGAATCACTCCGAATTTTTCCACTCTGTCAATATAAACTCAAAGATTTTTCATGAAGCTTAAAAAACTGCGTCGAATGCCACCAACAGCGTGAAGATCGGTTTATTCATTCAAAAGTTATTGCGATTTGAAAATTAAAAAAATAGTGTTTTATCAAACTTCTATTAAACTTTTGAGCTCGAAGAGCTCAAAAGTATACAAAAGCTATTTTTTGAGCTCGGAAAGCTCAAAATAATACACAAATTGTGTTTATGAGCTCGAGGAGCTCTAAAACGTCATAAGTGCAATTTCAAGCGTTTAGGCATAGAATTGGCGGGAAGTTGCAGGGATGGCCTTCAGGGTCAACCGTATTCCTAATTTTTTTTTTCTGAATTCTAATTTATTTCTCTAAATTCTATGGAATATTTGAAACGTTAATTAAAAAAAAATTATTTAATGATTCATTAATACAAATGCGTATCTACATTTAAGATTTTGAAAATCTGATTCTTTTTTCTTAATCACAATCATTATTAACGTAAATAAAATGATTGAACTTTTTTATTGATTTCAAAAATTACATGTTTTTTGTTGGATTACGTCTGTAGTCGAATTATAAGTAAATTTAGCCAGAAAAAATAACCAAATACTTTTTTTTCTATTCTACGGCCAACTTCATTATGTCGTTTTCTGTGCGCGCAATTCACAAAATTCATTCTCATCCAAGCGCACCAAAAGAAGTATGAATTCAAAAATTCAGAACGAAATTTTAAACGTACTTGATCCATACTTGCGTTGTTGAGCATCTAAAATTTTATTTTATCAATTATTTAAAGAATCAAATATTTAGTGATCACGCACACTAAGTACGTTTAAAATTTTTTTTTGAATTTTTAAAATTTTGCTAAATTTTTTAAAAAAACTAAATTTTTTTCAATTTAAAAATTACATCGATTAGTTGGCTAGTTTTATTTCACATCTATATGTAAAAAATGAATATTTTTAAAAAATTGACTTATGAACGTGGATTTTCGGCAATTTTTAACTTCCCGCTAAGAAAATTGAAAGTTTTCAAAAATCGGGAAGTTATTGGTTTTACCCCGTTTTATGAAAAACGAGTTCTCATCAGATCTTGACGTTTTGGAGTTCTAGGAAGCTTCCCTGAATGTTTTCGCGATGACTACCGCATGTCTGTATGTGTGTGTATTAGACTGATTCAAAATAAAAAAACTTTTTTTTTTTTTTGATTAAATACATCTAAAAAGTTTCTTTGTTAGACCAAAAAAAACCTCCTAAAAGATGAGCTTGATATCTTGAAAATTGAGCTGGCGCATGGGGGGTCCCTTTTCCCATTTAAAATACATTGAAAAAAAACTTTTTTCTGTATTTTCATTGTAAATCGTCGAAAAAAATTTTTTTTCAAATTTCCCTTTTTGGTATCTTGTAGGAAATTAAATTCTCTAAAAAAAAGTTCTCTTTCATTTTTTCGCTAAAATGTATAGAAAAAGTTACAGAGCTTTAAAAAACGAAAATTATAAAAGTTAAAAATAAATTTTTTTTTTGATTTTTGACAACAAATTATTTTATTTCATAAAATTCTTTGCTTAATTTATCGATATTCAGTCTGGTTACTATATCTAAATTTGATCTATGTATAGAAGAAAAAAAATATATTTATTTATATTATATTTTTATATTATATATGAAGCATACGATGCCAAATCGACCACTTTTGAACCCGACCCCCCATGCGCCAGCTCAATTTTCAAGATATCAAGCTCATCTTTTAGGAGGTTTTTTTTGGTCTAACAAAGAAACATTTTAGATATATTTAATCAAAAAAAAAAAAAGTTTTTTTATTTTGAATCAGTCTAGTGTGTATGTATTTAGCTATGAATGTATGTATTGTGTGCATGTATGTGACCCTCTTATAACTTTTGAACGGCTTGACCGATTCCTACACGGTTGGCGCCATTCGAAAGGGCTTGACCAAACTTAGATATTGAATATACTTTGGACTGATTCGAACCGGTAGATTTTGAGAAATTTCCAAAAAAAAAAAAAAGGTTTATTGAACATTGGTTTTTTTCTTTTAAATGGCATCAAAAATATCATGAGTGTTAAAAATAGTGTTTTTTCTTGATGTGTATATATTAGTTTACAATTGCAGTACATGAAAAATAGCGATATTTTAAGTTTGAAAAATCAGCCGTTTTGCACGAAGTGACAGTAGAAGACACCTCAACGCTTTGCTCATGAGGCGTGCAAAAATTAAAAGAAAAAAGTCTAAAAGTCCCAAGTTATTCAAATGAAAAATATAAAATGATTTTCTCACGGTTTAATGTGATAATTAAGAGCCTGATGGTGTTGTTAGGAACATTTTTTTGTTAGGTTTATGACCTATTGGTTTATGACTAAAGATTCAGGGGGCACGATCAGTAAATAAAAATCGATTTGGGAAATAACGGACACCCTAATGAACCATATAGTAACACATTTTTAAATCAATTCAATTTATAAGAAGAGACAAAATCATCATGTTACGAATTTGCACGATAGATGATGAAAAATTTGAAAATAACTGTATTAAACTTTGACACCGTAAGTGGTGTAATTTTCACATCGTCAGTGTTAAAAATTTCGACACCGAAGCATATCATACTACATCGGGTCCAAAAAATTTTGTACAATGTAAATTACTACTGATATGTTTCATTGATCATATCGACTGATATCTAGATTTATCAAAACTAACAAAAAAATGAAAATAGAATCATAATTCAAATAATTTATGGTATTTCTCTCATTGACAGAACAGAGCATACACGGAAAGATTAGAACCCGACTGGTTCGTGTTCTGCACCAGACTCAGTCGTGAACGGGTTACTTTGCACGGATTCTAGTGCATCACCCGACTGAGTCGTGTGCGCACCAGAGTGAGTCGTGTTCTGCACCAGACTCAGTCAGGTGATGCACCAGAATCCATGCAAAGTAACCCGCACACGACTGAATCTGGTGCAAAACACGAACCAGTCGGGTTCTAATCTTTCCGTGTAGGTCGCGTCTAAGTTTGAGCGAGATTATCGGTAAAGAAAAACTTTAAAATAAATCCTGCATACATAAAACCCATAGTTTATGAAAATAATCGCAACGCACTTGGTGCATACAGAAAAAATTCGTTGAAACTCGATTTCAAAGTTTCCTGTCTAATTATGAAATTACGGCTTGCAAGCATTTTTTATAATTTATAAATTTCAGATTATTACACCGAAAAAAGTAGTGATCTGAAAATAATCGTTTATGAAATGTAATAATTAAAAATAGATTTCATCATAAAAGTTGATGAAAAGTAATCAACTACAGTTTAACTAAATTTCGTCACAAGATGCTTTCAATAAATATGGAATTTTATAATGCGAAAATGAGGTTTTACTTAAAGTATGATGACTCGGTTTATCATGCGTTACTACGCTAACGCATTAAAATAGTACTTGGCGTAAAACCCTACCGAGTCAATGGATGTAATCAAGAATTAATTTTGTCTCAGTCTAGTAGTTACCAATATTTACCCTGACAATGCTGACTTAGGAGAGGACTGGAATGTTCAGCGGTCAACTGAGTCGCACAATTTGCTCAGCCCGAGCAACTTATTTCTGAGTGTCTCAGTACATACTTTGACTCAGCAATGACCGGTATTTAGCCTGACAATGCTGACTTGAGAGAGACCTGGCATTGTCAGCGGTCAACTGGGTCACGCAATTTGCTCAGCCCGAGCAACTTATTCCTGAGTGTCTCAGTACATACTTTGACTCAACAATGATCGGTATTTAGCCTGACAATGCTAGTCTGGGAGAGAACTGGCATTGTCAGCGGTCAACTGGGTCACACAATTTGCTCAGCCCGAGCAACTTATTTCTGAGTGTCTCAGTACATACTTTGACTCAGCAATGGCCGGTATTTAGCCTGACAATGCTGACTTGAGAGAGACCTGGCATTGTCAGCGGTCAACTGGGTCACGCAATTTGCTCAGCCCGAGCAACTTATTCCTGAGTGTCTCAGTACATACTTTGACTCAGCAATGACCGGTATTTAGCCTGACAATGCTGACTTGAGAGAGACCTGGCATTGTCAGCGGTCAACTGGGTCACACAATTTGCTCAGCCCGAGCAACTTATTTCTGAGTGTCTCAGTACATACTTTGACTCAGCAATGACCGGTATTTAGCCTGACAATGCTGACTTGAGAGAGACCTGGCATTGTCAGCGGTCAGCTGGGTCACACAATTTGCTTAGCCCGAGCAACTTATTCCTGAGTGTCTCAGTACATACTTTGACTCAACAATGATCGGTATTTAGCCTGACAATGCTAGCCTGGGAGAGAACTGGCATTGTCAGCGGTCAACTGGGTCACACAATTTGCTCAGCCCGAGCAACTTATTTCTGAGTGTCTCAGTACATACTTTGACTCAGCAATGACCGGTATTTAGCCTGACAATGCTGACTTTGGAGAGACCTGGCATTGTCAGCGGTCAACTGGGTCACGCAATTTGCTCAGCCCAAGCAACTTATTCTTGAGTGTCTCAGGACATACTTTGACTCAACAATGACCGATATTTAGCTTGACAATGCTGATTTGAGTTAGAACTGGCATTATCAGTGGTCTACTGGGCACTGATTTGCTTGACAATGCCTCTGTCATTCTACTTAACGGTATTGCTATAATTTTTTTTAAGATGGTTAGAGCAAAAAAATCAATTTCGTTGTAGAAAGTTAGCAACAAAAAAGTAGTAAGTTTATAGTGACATCGATCGAGATTTTATGCATTGACAATGCCACCTTAATAATAAGGTGGCATTGTCTTGATTTTTTCGAAAACGGTTATCGCAAAAAAATTGGTTTTGCAGCAAAAAATTAGCATCAAAAAAGCATCAAATTCCTAGCTTTTTTAAATGCGATTCCGCTATGATGACAATGTCAGCTTTACGTTCGTTTCCCGTCTGCGCCCCCGACCCGGGCGTCAACGCAGCGGTTTCTATCATAGAAACTATTCCTGACGGTACCCTCTTATGGAGCGTCTATACCGCGGTTTCTAACTTATTCCCGTTGTACCCCTAACCTGGGCGTCTATACAACGGTTTCTATCATAGAAACTATTCCTGACGGTACCCTCTTGTGGAGCGTCTATATTGCGGTTTCTAACTTATTCCCGTTGTACCTCCAACCTGTTCGTTTTCCATTTTATTATATAATTCTATTTTCCAGTAAAAATTCGATCAACTAATCTTGTCACAGGGTTTTTATTTCCCCTTGCGACCCTCCCTGCGCCTAAATTTGGCAACAGATCCACACTCGGTGTGTCTCTGAATTTATTATTTTGTATATATTAATTAATTTATTTATTGAATTTAATATTGTTATTATTTATGTTTGAAATTTATGATATTATTGTTATTAGTTTAAGCATTAATTTTACCTTTATTTCAGATCTTTACATTGAACTGTTTATTATTTTATTATTTTTATTGTTTGTATTCATCGCCGTAAATCATTGTCATATAGTACCTAATTTTATTATAAGCTTGTTTCAGCTTCTCGAGCCAAGGTCCAACGATGGGTATCGGGACAGGTAACAAAGGAAATGTTCAAGTTTTATAATATTGATTATTGGTAATAAATTACAGTCTTTACTCGCACGGGTGAAGCCCTATAATATCGGTCGCGAGCAAAGGGGCTATTAAATTTGGGAAAATGGCTAGAGAGGCCCTCGTTGTCGAACGGTTTACGGTGACAAAAAATTAAGCAGACACGCGGTAGCCCGCTTGGTGTGAGATAGACACGCGGGAGATCGCATAGTGTGAAGAGTGTGGATCTAGCGCCTTGTTTCGAGTCCCTTTTTGGTGAGTACTCACAAGTTGAGTTAGAATTATTATCCGTACACCGCTGTCTCCTGGCTTTCGTAATTTGTTCATTTATCGCTTATTAAAATTACTATCGATTTGTCGGTCGATCCCGTAGCGAGTAAGGGTTATTATCATAAGGAAATACTTGTACCTGTCCCGAAAGCCGCGTGTTGGGTCCTCGATGTAGCCAGCAATCTTTTAAATTGAGATATTACGTCATCGTTGATTATTATTATCTTTATTCCGTTTATGATTTCTCAAGTTATTTTCTTTGTTTACTGAATGCTGAAGCCATTAAATAATATTATACTGACCATTTATATTTTAAAACGTAACTGAAATTGATAATATTTTATTTTGTTATGGAATTATTTTTGTTGTAATTATTCACGTTAAAATTAAAATATTGAAACGACAATTGACATTTGTAGATTATAATATTGGATTATAATTAATAACTGTACGCAACAACATTATCATTATTTTTATATATATTTTTTATAATTGGAAATTGACTATATTTACAATTGTTATTGGCTATCTAGTCTAGTGCACGAATTTTCTCTAATTATTTATGATTTTTTGTTAGTCTGTATTCCCTCCAGGCATAAACAATTTTTCCATTCTTATTTAAATTTGCCATTAGAGATAAATTTAACTGAAAAAATAATTCAGACGGCCCAGACCAGGACTCGAACCTGGATCTTTTGGTATCGCGCCAACTGCTCTTCCCTTTTTTTTTTTATTCAAGCGTTTATTTATTTAAATCATTGATACATAGATATAAACATAATACACAGGTATAAACGTAAGACCTGTTACTTAAAATAAATTGTCTACCTGGCCCATACGGGCTCTCATAGAGGATAACATAAATGATATTTCTTAATACCTGATAAGCCTCAGAGGCTGTACATAGTGAAGTAAATAATATAGTTTTTCTTATTCTTATTATGTTAAATACATAAAGTGTTAATACATGATTTATACTAGTTAGCCTAAAAAAGAAACTTGATTTTCATAAAAAAGGCTTACGTTATTAGAATAGTACATGAGAGACATTAAATCAACAACAATTAAAATTAAAAAATATAACATAATAATAGAATAGAACAAGAAGACAAAAAGAAAGAGGAAGCTATTAAAAGAGAACAACAAAACAATTAAAGAAAAAGAACTTGTGATTAGGTGAAACACCAATACACTTTGCGGGAATGAGGTTTATTTGTTGTATCTTTGAGGGGTATTCAGGTGCAGTATTTCAGGTCTAAGAATGATAATGCTTTTGGGTCATAAGTAATAGCTTTTGTGTTGGGACCTCTTTTGACGTGGTATATTAGGGGTATACTGTTTGAGTCTTGTATGTAGCCCAGACTGTCCAAGTAAGTGAATATTTCGGGAGGAGTGAATCCCGACTTCATTGCTATTTGAAAATATGCTGGTTGTGGGTAAAATGGACCAGATATTAAGCTGTTTATTGTGGAGGAGGAGGCACTAGCAAAGTGATTGTGGCATAGACGTATGATATGGTTGTCGATACGCTCTATTTCAGCTAAGTTTAAGAGTGTGAGGTTACTATAGTATTTGGTGTAATTTGAGTCAGGTGTCTTGTACATGTTCAGACAAGCTTTCAGACATTGTCTTTCAAAATTTTCTCAGCTTTTCCATTTCAATAGTTGGGATGTTAAACCATATAGGACAACCATATGTGATTATTAGTCTAATCAAGAGTTGGTAACACAAAATTTTCACTCTTTTATTCAGAATTTTAGAATAGAATAATCTAGACAGGCTTTTAAATTGTTTCTTTGCTTTGGTAATTTGTGTGTCTATGTGTGAGTAGAAGTTTAGTTTATTGTCTAGGTAAACACCTAGGTATCTTACTACGTCTTTATGAAGGACTAGTTTGTTTGAGTTTTTGTTTTCTTGAATTTGGAAATTTTTCCAATTTTTTCTGACATCACAATGTGCGTTTTTTAATGTCGGTCGGAATTGGATTGATTCACATTTAGAGATGTTCATTTTAAGTTTCCATGTGTGGAAGTAGCTATTGATATTTTCGAAGAGCATCTGGAGTGAGGTATTTATAACTGTTGATTTATTGCCAGTGACATAAACTAGGAAATCGTTGGCAAACGATATGGCTTTCTTGTCTTCGTCTACGTTTAGTCCGTATGGAGATAATAGTGTAATGGTATAGAGGTTAAATAAAAGAGGTGAATTTACTGTACCTTGTTGTAGGCCGTTTGAAATATTGTAAGAAAACGATGATAGTTCAGAGCCGTTTGATACCCGAAACGATCTTCCATGAACTATATTCCAGATCGTTTTGATAAGGTGATAGGGGAAAAGATAAGAAAGAAGTTTGAAAAATAGGCCGTCGAGCCATACAGTGTCGAAAGCTTTTTCTAGGTCGATAAAACAAGCGCCAACGCATTTTTCCGCATTTAGTTCTCTACAGATATCAGATGTAAATTTGTTAATGGCATGCAGTGTTGAGTGTTTGTGATGAAAACCAAATTGCTGGTCAGGTACAATGTTATTTGCTTTACAGATTTTGAGGATTGCCTGGTTTATTATCACCTCGAAAATTTTACTTATATTAGGTAGCAGGCTTATGGGTCTATAACTTGAGGGATTAGAGCTGTCTTTGTCTTTCTTTTTTAGAGGTACAACTTTAGCACTTTTCTATTGAGAGGGAAAATATGAGATATTGAGTGCATTGTTAAATAGTATTGTGTAGAGGTATATAATGTTAGAGGGGAGGTTTTTTAAAATGATGGTGGGTATTCCGTCGAAACTGGAAGATTTTTTGTTTTTTAGTTTCCTGATCTTTTGGAGTTCTGGAAAAGAGGTAAAGTAATCTGGCAATTGCTTGTTTGGAGGATAGGTGGAGGGGGTATTTTTGGAAAATTTTAGTAAGGAAAGGTTGGATTGCTCTTCGAGGTTTATTTTGGTCTTGAGTTCATTGATTTGTTTGTTCACTAGCCTTATATGAGCATTTTTACCCATGTTAATGTTTTGATTATTAGTTGCCTCGAAATGAGCACCGATTAGATTTAGTTTGTCACAGGGGGACGTGATGATGCAATTATTGTTACTGTCTTTATAAAAAGAGTTTATGTCTAGGCCCGCTGAGCTTAGTATGTGAATCTTATCTGTAGGTACTTTTAAATTGTCAATAGAGGAAGTGGTTTTCTTTCTGTTAATTTGAGGGAGCGATTTAACTGGGTCGTTCGGTGGTATGCTTCTAATTTTCCTTTCCCAATATATGCTAGACGCTTTCTGGAATTCATCGTTTATTTTATCTTTAATCTCTTTCAATGTATTTTTGTATGAAATGATTAATGAGTTGTTTGATTTTATGCCTAGTTTACGCAGTCTGTGTATGTGTGAAGATATGCAGTTTTTATGTTTTTGTAATTTTTTGATATGGTCGTTTACGATTCTATCCGTCGCGTTTTAGGGGATAATTTTTGGAGTAGATTTATTAATTGCGTTAGTGATAGCTGTATTTAGGTTTATAAGTCCTTTGTCTATTTCTTCTTGAGAGAAGTTTCTGTCTGTTGGTAATTCCGAGGTATTGTAAGAGTTGAGTATTCTGTGAAAGCGATTCCAATTAGTTTTTGCATAATTTAGACTGTGTCGCGTTTCTTCCGTTTCGATATGTACGAGAAAATCGATGGTGATATTAAACTTAATTGCGTTATGGTCACTTTCAAAAGGTAAGGTGATGAGGTTATTATTCGTCAAATTTACGAAATTGATGCGATTGTCTGCTAAGCATATGTCAAGATAAGATTCACTTGCAGGATAAGATGCTAGATCGGGGCCTAGTATGTTTATTCTGAATTTTATTTCGTTGTCTTTCTGCCAGATGTGAAGAGCCCGACCTCTTGGATTTCTCTTCTCGTTTTTCCAGTCTTTATGTTTGGCATTAATATTTCCAGCTATAATATAAAAGTTGTTAGGGTCGTCAAAGTTAAGTTCATTGAATAAGGCTGATAATTCTTCGATGAGTTCTTTTTTACAGTTTCCTGCAGAGTAAACCGAAAGAATAAACAGTTTCTTGTCGCTGGAAATGTTAATTTTTATTGCCGTACTTTCGATGCATAGGTCATTTGTTAGACATTTGGGAAAAACCCTGGTGTGTTTAAAATAATTTTTTATGAGTATGGCTGTGCCTCCCCCTTGGGTAGAGTTGAGTCTGTCTGTTCTGAGTATTTTGTATTTATTGAAAATAGGATTATATTTTTGAGATAATTTTGTTTCACCAAGAAGTACAAAATCTGGATTTTCGTGATTTATGAGTTGTGTTAAGTTGTAACGTTTATTGTGAGAAATAAGAGAGTTTATATTTAGTGCAATGAAGGACAGTTCGCTCGTGAGTTTATGACTCTTTGTTAAGGGATTAGACATTATTGGATTGTGTATGGGTAAGAAGGTTGTAAAGGTCGTCTACTCGATCTATTGTGGCTGATACTGCATCGGCGAGGGTTTTTAACTGTAGGCATATGTTGGAAAGGTCAGGGTTTGGTACCTGGGAATGTTGATTGTTGTAATTGTGTATAGGTATTTGGTTCTGGTGTGTTTGGGTATGGTAAGTGTTTTGGTGGTCATTTGGAGAGTTTTTTCTCATAATGTCTCTGAAAGAAACAGCAGGATTAATTAATTTATTGATGCTAGCTAGCTTCTTTTCTCTTTCTTTTTTCTGTCTTTGTTGTAGTTTTTTAACGTTATCTTTAAATGCTTTGAATTTGTTGCACCCTCTGTAAGATGCCGGGTGACCAAATTCATTGCATAATACGCACTTAAGGTTGCTCTTAATATCTATTGGAGGATTCTCGTTTACTTATGATTCTGATTTCAATTTATCAATTGGGCACTCGTTTAAGTTATGTGTTCCTGCGCATTTGACGCATTTGAATGTGCGATTGCAATTTTTAGATGTGTGATATAAACCTTGACAGTTAAAACATTGTACTATGTCAGGGTTTCTGTATTTGTCCCAATGGATAATTTGATAATCAAAGTTATTGATTTTTTCAAGATTTTTTACAATACTATCTGCAGATAAATGGACCGCGAAAATTGGCAATGTTTTATTTTCGAGAATTGATTTTTTGGTTTTAAATTGACGTACTTTTAAAAATTGAATTCCTTCGACTTTTAAGTTAATCAGGTCCTTGGGATATCTTCAGGAATGTAGTTACCCTTAAGTACTTTTAATAAAAATACTTGCTCTTTCTCCTCTTTAAGGGTGTTTGTACAGAAATCTACTTTTTCTGCTTGAAGGGCAGATTTTATTGTTTTAAAATCTTTTACATTGTTGACAGTTATTGTGTGTTTATTGTATTTTAACATTTTTGTTGAGAAATGACTATCTAAATTTAGTTTCTTCACAATATTAACAGTGGTTTGACACTGTTGACCGAATACCTTGATTGGTGGTGGCTTACTTGATCTGACATCAAATGTAATGGTTTTATTGTCCTTGGCAGTAGGAGAATTTACGGATCCTTCGCTGAGGGTATGCGTACCTGATGAGGTTATTGACTGGATTGATGAATCCGTGGATGATCCTTTTAATTTTTTTGGAGGTGATGGCGGAGAGAGGCTCTCTTCGGTGTCTGGATTTTGTACTTCTGATGAGATACTTCTACTTTGGAGTTGATTCTGTAGTGAAGTAATCATCTGGTGTTGTTGGTTGTTCTGCCTTGTGAGGTTTTCAATAACTTTGTTGAGCTCAACTATGGTGGACTCCAAGCTTTTTAGTTGCTTGGTAATTTTGTCCTCTGGTGATTCTGTTGTTTCCATGTCTATTGAATTTATAGGGTCTGTGTCTACTGAATTTGATGTATTCTTAGCTGTTGGAGGTGGGGTTTCCCCTTTTAGATTCGCTTTCCTCTTCATAGAGGAATTTTTCACTATCCGGTTTGTTGACTTTTTTACAGGAATATTTATACTAATGTTATTGTTTTTGAGTTTATGAAGCACAATTTTTTGCGATAGATTATTGATATCATCTACAGAGATAGGATTGTTTTTCGCTTTTTCCACTAATTTTTTGATTTCACAGTTTAATGTTGTGTTATTAAATGTTGGAGTCACTGCACTGTTTTTATCGGTTAATGGATTTGCACTACTCACTTTGGGAGAAGCCTCCTGCGTTAATGACTCGTTTGTCATTGACCGGATTGACTTCTCCTTGATATTGGTTAGGTTAATTAACTATATAACTTCACTGATATAATTGGTAATTTTATTTAAATTGAAGATGAATAATACTGAGTATTTAATCATTTCGGAAATATGACAAATTACTAGGTATAGGTCCTATTGTGTAGGAGGGACACTTCCGAGCTTAGGTCCTTACAGGTCAGTGACCAAAGTAAGAGTGTCACTGCTCTTCCCTTAAGCTATCCGAGACACTGTCCAGAATTACCATTCAGACACCTCGTAATGACAAACTCAACTCTGAATGGTCCACCGATGATTGGTCCCACGACATTTTACCCCCGATTGTGTCACTGACTTGTCTATACGACAAATTTAACTACAAATTAATATTTCCTATTTACCGTAAGATGGACGGTGGTGTTTACTCACATCAGGTCTTAATAGGTGACTAAATGGTAGTTACGGACAGTGTCTCAGATAACTTAACTGGTAGAACCTTTGGCGAGTAACCGAACGATCCGGGTTCGAGTCCCGGTCCGGGCTGTCCGAATTAAATTTTTTCGTTTACCAAAAAAAAAAAAAAAAAAAAAGTTCCTACTGAGTAAAAAAAAAAAAGGTCCCCCCTTTAACCTTTATTCATCCAATTCCCAAATTTGTCGCTGAAATTATGACGCTGACACAACATCGCGGGATGAGTTGTCCTGGGATCAATTGTCGGTCGACCACTCTGAATATAGTATGATATTAATTTCCTTGACCTTCCATCCATTATCATTATTATTATATAGTCTACCCGGCAGAGGAATTCGGCGCTGGACTTAGTCTTAAGTAAATTCTTTTGAATGAATAGTTTATTCGTTTTATTATTAATATTTGCTGCTGACTTACTAATATTTTAATTTATGTAAATCACTTCCTCCTTTCTTTCCTAATATTAGTATATTATTTATCTTTCTCTTGAATACCTGCAGATCGACCCTGAAAAATCTGAGGTTTGCTATTTCCTGGTAAAGAATAGCTGGCGTTCAAAACCGTGCACTAACCCAGCCTGAGGAAAAGCTACGGGTCGCTTGGGGGGCTAAGAGTTACCTCCCAAGTCATTTTTCGTTTATTTAGTATTTTTGGTTAATTTTTGGGCGACCTGGACAAGGATAAGTGATAACTGGCCTCTCCACCGTCAGTTGAAACTTATTTTTTTGTTATAATCTTCCAAAATCCATTTTTCCAATTTAAAATTCTTAACTAATTTATTGCCGTGGTCTTAATAATACAACAATAGAAATTTAATTACAAGAGGCTTTCGTATCTTGAATTAATAGATTAAAAATATGACGACAGAGATCTTAATAATCTGCCAAAAAAAGTTCGTTGCGTCTGAGAATTTACAAACTTTGTAACGGAGTGATCGTTACCCGGTATATAGATTTTTTTCTCGCATATTCTATAAACTCACATTGAGATGATCCTCTCCACATTCCTTTCTCAATCCTTTCCTACCAATATCCTGTTACGTGAATGTGGAACGCTTCACGAAATAATTACCGTAACTCCTATTATTTCACGCTTCACAGCATTATTTATATTTGTAAAAAATTCTTGCCGTAAGATGGACGGTGTGACTTAATGTATATAGAATAAGCGAAAGAAAATTTAGTACAGACCGAATAGCTCAAATAGTAGAGTAGCCGACATGTCTTCGAAGGTTCTGGGTTCGAATCCCAGTCCGAGCTATCTAATAATTTTTTCTCGCATATTCTATAAACTCACATTAAGATGATCCACTCCATATTCCTTTCTCAATCCTTTTCTACCAATATCCTGTTGCGTGAATGTGGAACGCTTCACGTAATAATTACCGTGACTCCTATTCTTTCCTGCTTCACAGCATTATTTATATTTGTAAAAATGCTTGTCGTTAGATGGACGGTGTGGCTTAATGTAGATAGAATAAGCGAATGGAAATTTAGTATAGACCGGATAGCTCAAATGGTAGAGTAGCCGACATGTCTTCGGAAGGCATTATTTATATTTGTAAAAGCAAAGCTACGTAGTTTTTGTCGAATGAGAACTATTTTGTGAAATAAATTTATAACTGTTTAATAATTTTATTTGAAATACGGATGCTAATTTTTTCTAAGAAATTATGAATAAAATGGTTGCAAAAAGAATGAACTGTTGATAAATTCATTTTTTTGAGGTAAGTACACGGGACAAAATTTCTGGGAAAATTTACGATACAAATATTGTAAAGCTGGACTATACTTTTATAACTATTAATTGTCAAATATTTTAGGAGAAAAAATACTGTTTATTCATGAAAAAATACGATATTACTATTGTAAAAAGTAAGAGATAAAAATTTCCAGTGCTGCCTCTGTATCTATCCAATAGAACTATAGCAAATTTTACAATAGTTGAATTGGAATGTTTCTCAAGTAGTGTGAGTGATGGCCGTGCACAGCGCTAGACTCCGAGTTTATGTAAATGTTAAAAGATATGGATCTTAGTTTACCTCGGATAGCGTAGAGGGAGAGTCTCTGGCTGCCAACACAGAGTTTTGGGTTCGATTCCCAGATAGCCCGAAAAAGTTGGTTTCTTTTTTCGATTACTGTAATCGATTTACTAATATATATAATGATGTGGAGCCGGAAAGAATAGGAGTTAAGGTAATTATTCCGTGAAGCGTTTCACATTCACGTAACAGGATATTGGTAGGAAAGGATTGAGAAAGGAATGTAGAGAGGATCATCTTAATGTGAGTTTATAGAATATGCGAGAAAAAATTATTAGATAGCTCGGACTGGGATTCGAACCCAGAACCTTCCGAAGATATGTCGGCTACTCTACCATTTCAGCTATGCGGTTGATACTAAATTTCCTTTCGCTTCTTCTATATACATTAAGCCACATCGTCCATCTTACGGCAAGCATTTTTACAAATATAAATAAATTACGTGAAAATAAAGAATTTCCCTATTTCGGTACTCAGTTATTTATCAACAGGTCACAGTGCGCCGTGATCTAAAGCTCGTTTGGAGCTAGTAAGATAGGCCCCAAGGTGGAGAAGCCGGCGTAGTGGTCGTGGGGAGAGCAGAGGAAGCAAGAAAGGAAGAATAAAATTTGGTAAGACTCATTGTGACTGAATAGCTCAACTGGATGACACGCAAATTTTTCTAAAACATCCAACTAAGGTAATTATTTTTATTCTGCTTTGTAACAGGGTAAAATTACCCTGCATCGATAAGTTGCCAGAGATCGATAACTATTCGACTAGCACTGGTGCGCCTCGATCTTCGGGCCTAAAGAGAGATTAGGAGGGCCGTAAGATGGACGGTAAGGAAGCCCACTGGATTCAGGGAGTTTCTTCAAATTAAAATTTATAAAGGATTGAGATTTTCTACATAGATGAAACGCGGGATAATATACTCGGCCCATCTAAACTACTTCTCATTTTATTAATTATTTTGGGAGTTAATTATTCATCATTTATTAATTGGTAATAATTCAATAATTATTTAATTCAATAAAATTTTATTCGTTAGTTGCCGTTGAGATTCCTCTAGGGGGCTTATACCCGAGGACTTCTCAAGGACCTTGCGGTGTTAATTGTCGTGAGAATTTATTTTATTAATTTACTCGATTAATTAATATTAATTTTGAACATCTGAAAAATCGGTTTAGTTACATATATTTTATTTAATAAAGTAAAAACCGAATAATTAAAACGGCGAGAAATTTCCATTGTCTTCTCACGGATTAGGCAAGCGTCGGTCGCATTTCTACAACGTAGTTAACGTATACCCAAGGTCAAAGATAACTACGCACTAACGAATGCTGGCGTCCATTTTGAGCGCAAATTCCTGGTAATTATTTTATTCGGAAATTATTAAGAACAATTGAATTATTTTTAATTAACATTATTTATTACAATGAAATAATTATTCAATATTATGTTATTTATTGAGAATTAATTTATTGAGATTCGGCGCAATTGAGACTGATTTACACGTGGATAAATTTTCGTTAATTGATTTTATATTGAGATAAATTATTTGGTAATCAATTATTTAATCGAAAATTCCACGTGGTCATTTTTATATTGAACTTAAGTTCTAGAAATTTATGTATTAATTTAATTTCATGATCTTAGAAAATTCTTAGAATTTAATTAACAACATGGATTATTAAGTCCGGGAATTTTAGTTAGTTAAAATTAATTGATGAATTTTAATACGAATTATTCATTATTTAAGAAATAAATTACGAGTTGAAATGGGAATAAATTTAGACGTTTAATGTTCCTAAAATTTATTCAATGTTGAGTATTAAACTCGTGATTGAATTGAAATAAATTTAGGCGTCGGTTTTTAGTTAGATTTTCGGAAATTAAATTATTAGTTGGGAAAATATTTTGGTTTTAATTGTTAGCTAATGATTGAAATAACTAAGTAAAATTTTAATGTAACAATTTTCTATTAAAATTTTGTGATAACTTTTCTAAGTCAAAAAAATTAACTAAAGTAAAATCAGTGTGTGTGAGACGCGTAGGTTATGTGTGTGTGAGTGTTAACAGCTTCCCTTCACATACGACAGTCTCTGTGTGAGGTGCTTTGCTGGCTACTTAGTTTAAGTGTTTAGTGTGTAGGTTTACAGCGTCCCCTTGCATACGACAGTCTCTGTACGAGGTGCTTCCCTGGCTACTTAGAGCGTGAGGGTCCGGTGGACAGCGCGACTTAGTTAGAAACTGCAGTATAGGCGTTCCTTATGAGGGTACAGTTAGGATTAAGACTTTTGTTATTTTTAAGGGTTTAGTGTGTAGGTTTACAGCGTCCTCTCGCATACGACAGTCTCTGTGTGAGGTGCTTCGCTGGCTACTTAGAGCGTGAAGGTCCGGTGAACAGCGCAACTTAGTTAAAATCTACAGTATAGACGCTCCATAAGAGGGTACTGTAGTCTTAAGTTGTTATAGTGTGTGTGTGTGAGCGTGCACAGTTGTTAAATAATTTTGTTGTTAATAAATTTGGTCATATATTGTTAATTAAAAATTTATTTATTTCGGATCACCTTCCTCCGTCTCTCTCCCTGTAGATAAGTTCAGCTCTGGTTCTGGTTCCAGGAACCGCGATTAAAAATCCTGGTGGCGCCTTTTTATTTATTAATTTTGTTTATTCTGTTATTTTAATTAATTTAATTTAAGGGGCCAACTGAGTGGAAAATACATCCGTTACAGCTTGTCCAACGTGGAACGAAGCGATAACATTTTGTTAATTTAAGGGGGTATTCTAGTGTAGAGACATGAATTTTAGGTAGTTTTTAAAGTGTCGTAAAAAAAAAAGCAATCAATATTTTTACAATCCATTTTTTTATCAGTTATTTATTAATGTTTCAAGAGTACAGAAAAAAATAAAAAAAAAAAGTCAAAAATTTAAAAAACTGGCAGCCGATGAGGTGGGGGGCGTCAAAAAATTGGCAGCTGAGTTTTGACATGATTTCAACCCTCCTAGTCATCTGAAATGAAAAAATAAAAAAGATTATTAATCTGCAATGATGTCGCAAGAATCAGAACTAGCGATGAGTGAAAAAAAAATCAACACAGTCTGGGTGCCGGCGAATTGCTAAACCATAATACAACGACAATTTATTTATAATTTTATCAGTTAATTTGCCTTCTCCTTCTCCACCAACCCCTTTATTGTCTTTCTTCGCTTTCCGTAGCCTTGCACCCATTCTCTTCTGTACGTGACCTACGCATTCTTTTTTTTCTACCAATGGGTCACCATTATAAGGATCCATATCGAGTATGCCTTTGAATGTCTTTGTATCACTATCGCCAATATATTTTACGTATTTCACTCCGTGTTTTTCAACTGATCTACAGAACATCTCCACAACAGCATCTACTTCCATTTTGCCGGCACTTCCTTTATGATTTATGGTACAAACTTCTTGATGATCCTCATACCAATCATGATACGCTGAAATATCTGAATTTTTTTTATTTTCCCAAATATTACAACCTTGACAGAAACTGGATTTGACAACAGTATCAACAACTTTCTTGCAATTTTTTGCTACTAGTGTAGTTACTCGAAATAGAAAATTAAAACCTCTTTTTTTCCAAGTCCCATCACCAGAAACTGTAAACTCCATTGGATTTGCATTTGGATCACAAGCTGAAATTAAATCTTTTTCTTCGTTGACAGCTTTGGAAATGACAAGATTATAAACTGCAGATGTAGCTAAATGGATATTTTCGACACAAGCGTAGTAAGCCCCGATTGATATTTCTTGACAAATATCCATCAGACTACAGAAAATGTTGATTCCTTCCCTGCCAACTCCCAAAACCCGCATAGCAAATATTATTTTTCGGTTCACTTCAAAACATTTTTCAATAAATGGGCATGATGGTATATATTGGTCATTTTCGCAACTACATTGTAATGTAATTTTAAAACCTACTCCACGGTAAGTCGTTCGTGAAAATTTAATTTCTTTATTGCAATTTGCACACAAAACTAGAGAAGAAAGTGCCGAAAACACAGTAAAAAACTCTAAAACACAGGAGCCATAATTATTTTCTGTTGTAACCTCTGCATCGTTTGATTTTCTCAACTTTGCTGCTGATGAGCTAGTAAAA